>NW_025423256.1:0-160545 GCF_020497125.1 Mauremys mutica
CTGCCTCTTGGCTTCCCAGGGATGGCTCCTTGCAGCCCAGGAGAAGCGGGGTTCTGGGAGAATGGAAAAGCAGCAATGGCGAGGCTGAGTGGGCTCCTTTCTGGCCGAGATGGTGGGTCTGGGAGTTGCCTGTAAGCTATAAGTGGACTTGGTGGAGTGAAAACCGCTGCTCCATTCTGGCTGACCTGGGGGTGCCATTAATGACTTGGGAGTGGGGGCAGGGTGCTGGCTGTGAGCAAATGGGATCCAGAAGCCCCAGCCTGCCCCTCCAGGGGCCAAGTCTTCTTCTTCTCTCCTGCCATGGGGAGCCCGGCCTAGAGCCTGCCCAGCATGCACTGCAGCTCGAGCATTAAGCCTTCCTGTGGCATAACCGAACTACGGCCTAGTGTAATCAGGTGTAAAGTTTAGATTGTGAATTTATCTTTAATTTCCATGGCAACTTACTTTGATCTTTTATGCCTACCACTTATAATCCTTAAAACTCCATCTTTCTGTAGCTAATAAATCTGTTTTATGAAACTGGTGTATTTTCCTTGAAGTTCTTGGGAAATCGCAGCTCCATTACAAGGCTGGTTCATGTACTATTCACAGTGAGGGAGGGGTGGGCTCTGTGTAATAAACTCACACTGATCAGGCTTCTGATTAAGGCAAGATAGTATGATCCAGGGACGCCAGACTGCAGAGCTGGGGGGAATTGGCAGGAGGCTCTCTATCATTAGTGTTATGAGTGGCTGGGAGAAGCATTCATGTAACAGTTGGATGTGTCCCTACCTGTGGATGTCTGTGTTAGTGCAATATCTGCCAGAGATTCACAGCTCCTCACAGCATCATAGTGTGAGAGGGAGCCCAGGCAGTGGGACACAGGGCTCAGGAGTCCCACTGTTCAGGTTGCATCCCATAGATCCCATCACAGACTTTCAACAACCACAGCAGATGTTCACTGGAACAGTGGAAGAGATGCCAAAATAGTGATCTCCAGGGCCTGCAGACATCAAACTATCAGGAATTCTGCGCACAGAGAGGACCCTGCAAGTGGAAAATGCCTTTGGAAAAGACCCTTCTGTCCCCAGCTGTGGTCGTACAGTGCTTAGTGCTCTGCGTTGTGGCCTCAAGAGCCATGGATGCAAGTTGAGTTATGGCGACCTTTTCCTTGTCTCCAGGTTTCTTAGGTGCCTCTTTCCAACACTTGTCAGAAAAAACTACCGGTTTCTTTTGGAAGCATTGCAAGGCAGAGGCAGTCCTCTCTGTTTCCTCAAAAATTGACCAAAAGGTGGGAGGAGTGGACACATTTGGCAAGGCACTACTGGGTGCTGCATCTCTAACCTCCACTTTACCTGGCAGGTGCCTCTGGGACTTTTCTCCCAGCTGCTCCATTTTTCATCAGTGACAATCAAAAGGAAGATGACATGACATCTGTGTGCAGACATCCCCAGCGAATCACAAGGACGTGTGGTGCAGACTCTTGTGTTGCAGCAATTGCAGTTGAAGCAACCACCATGCTAATGCCAGTCACAGCAGCCTTTTCATCAACTCCAGGCTTGTGATTTGATTCTTTCCAATGTTTCTCTCCAAAGAAACCTTTTCCTTAGCAAGCAATTACTTGGATACCAAGGGAGGTCTCTTCTGTTTCCTGGAAAGACACAGGAAAATGTGAGCAGAGCAGATGAAAGCCATAGAACAAGGCACCACTGGGAGTTGAACCCAGGATCTCCTCTTTACTAGACAGGTGCTTTAAGCCAGCTAAGCCATGGTGCCTGCCTCAAGAAAGTATTTGCCACTGTTCCTTTTGATGGTCCAGGACAGCACCTGCAAATTCCAAACTACAGACGTTCCCCATTTCCCTCAAGACTTGCAAGGAAGAACTGTCAGGCCAAGCCAGGATCTCCTGGTTACTAGGAAGACACTTCAACCAGCTCTTCCCAAAGATCACTATCCAGAGACCTTTAAACAGCCACTGCAGATGTTCACCGACAAAGAGATGCCAAAATGGAGTTCTCCACTGCCTGCAGCCATCACACTACCAGGAGTTCTGTGCACAGAGAGGCCCCTGCTGGTGGGAAAGGCTTTGGTAGAGACTCTTCTGACACCAGCCGTTCTCATAGACTGTTTAGCACTTTGTGTTGTGGCTTCAGCATCCACGGACGCCAGTTTAGTTGGGGGACATTTTTCCTGTCTCCACATTTGTCTAATGGCTCCTTTCAACACTTGTCACCAAAAAGACCTGTTTCTTTTGCAAGCGATGTACAGCTAGGCAAAGGCAGTCTTCTCCATTTCCTCAAAAATCACCAAGCTGTGGGGAGAGGAGACACATTCAGCCAAGCTGGATCCTGAATCTCCTCTTTATTCAGCAGGTGTCTGTGAAGGACACAAATCTCCACTGTGTAGAGGTCAAGAATAGGACTTTATTACACACAGTGCTGGCGGAGTGGGCTTATTAGGCTCAGAGACACTGTTAATTAATTAATTACAATAGAATATATAGATTTTCCACGGCGGGGGAAAGTGACAGGCTAGGCAGTTCCACACCCTGGGACAGGTTTTGCAGCAAGACAGGATAAGCACATTTGCCAATGGTTAACAGATTAGATAATGTCTCCACCCATGGTCTCAAGTTAGCAAGTTAACATTTCATTAATACTTTGATAAAATGTTATTAGTATAAAATATATATGTTGAATTCTGATTTGGGGTCCATAGGAATGGAGCAACTCCTTTGATTGTCCAACAGGTACATTCCTAGGGGTTAAAGAAAAGGAACAGTTAAAGTATATGGCAATAAAGATAGTTTTCTGTGTGTCTTAAGGCAGGCACTGGTCCCTTGGAAGGGAGGTGGAAGGATGCCATATCTTATACTGCAGCAAAGAATCCTGTGGCACCTTATAGACTAACAGAAGTTTTGCAGCATGAGCTTTCGTGGGTGAATACCCACTTCTTCGGATGCAAGCAGTGGAAATTTCCAGGGACAGGTGTGTATATATAAGCAAGCAAGAAGCAAGCTAGAGATAACGAGGTTAGATCAATCAGGGAGGATGGGGCCCTGTTCCAGCAGCTGAGGTGTGAAAACCAAGGGAGGAGAAACTGGTTCTGTAATTGGCAAGCCATTCACAGTCTTTGTTTAGTCCTAAGCTGATGGTGCCAAATTTGCAGACGAACTGGAGCTCAGCAGTTTCTCTTTGAAGTCTGGTCCTAAAGTTTTTTTGTTGTAGGATGGCCACCTTAAAATCTGCTATTGTGTGGCCAGGGAGGTTGAAGTGTTCTCCTACAGGTTTTTGTATATTGCCATTCCTAATGTCTGATTTGTGTCCATTTATCCTTTTCCTTAGAGACTGTCCAGTTTGGCCGATGTACATAGCAGAGGGGCATTGCTGGCATATGATGGCATATATTACATTGGTGGACGTGCAGGAGAATGAACCGGTGATGGTGTGGCTGATCTGGTTAGGTCCTGTGATGGTGTTGCTGGTGTAGATATGTGGGCAGAGTTGGCATCGAGGTTTGTTGCATGGGTTGGTTCCTGAACTAGAGTTACTATGGTGCGGTGTGCAGTTGTTGGTGAGAATATGCTTCAGGTTGGCAGGTTGTCTGTGGGCGAGGACTGGCCTGCCACCCAAGGCCTGTGAAAGTGTGGGATCATTGTCCAGGATGGGTTGTAGATCCCTGATGATGCGTTGGAGGGGTTTGAGCTGGGGACTGTATGTGATGGCCAGTGGAGTCCTGTTGGTTTCTTTCTTGGGTTTGTCTTGCAGAAGGAGGTTTCTGGGTACACATCTGGCTCTGTTGATCTGTTTCCTTATTTCCTCGTGTGGGTACTGTAGTCTTGAGAATGCTTGGTGGAGATTTTCTAGGTGTTGGTCTCTGTCTGCGGGGTTAGAGCAGATACGGTTGTACCTCAGTGCTTGGCTGTAGACAATGGATCTTGTGGTGTGCCCGGGATGGAAGCTGGAGGCATGAAGGTAGGCATAGCGGTCGGTAGGTTTTCGGTATAGGGTGGTGTTAATGTGACCACCACTTATTTGCACCGTGGTGTCTAGGAAGTGGACCTCCCGTGTAGATAGGTCCAGGCTGAGGTTGATGGAGGGGTGGAAGCTGTTGAAATCATGGTGGAATTTTTCCAGAGTCTCCTTCCCATGGGTCCAGATGATGAAGATGTCATCAATGTAGCGTAGGTAGAGAAGGGGCGTGAGTGGACGGGAGCTGAGGAAGCGTTGTTCCAGGTCGGCCATAAAAATATTGGCATATTGTGGGGCCATGCGGGTGCCCATAGCGGTGCCACTGATCTGGAGATATATATTGTCATTAAATTTGAAATAGTTGTGTGTGAGGATAAAGGCACAGAGCTCAGCAACCAGTTGTGCTGTGGCATCATCAGGGATACTGTTCCTGATAGCTTGTATTCCATCATTGTGTGGGATGTTTGTGTAGAGAGCCTCTACATCCATGGTGGCTAGGATGGTGTTTTCTGGAAGGTCACCAATGCATTGTAGTTTCCTTAGGAAATCAGTGGTGTCACGGAGATAGCTGGGAGTGCTGGTAACATAGGGTCTGAGTAGAGAGTCCACATATCCAGACAGTCCTTCAGTGAGAGTTCCAATGCCAGAGATGATGGGGCGTCCAGGATTTCCGGGTTTGTGGATCTTGGGTAGTAGATAGAATAACCCTGGTCGGGGTTCTAAGGGTACGTTGATTTGTTCCGGTGCTAGTGTAGGGAGTGTCCTGAGTAGATGGTGCAGTTTCTTAGTGTATTCCTCAGTGGGATCTGAGGGAAGTAGCCTGTAAAATTTGGTATTGGAGAGTTGTCTGGCGGCCTCCTTTTGGTAGTCAGACCTGTTCATGATGACAACAGATTTGATTATAATGTCAGGATGGTTTCTGAGGCTGTGGATGGCATTGCGTTCTGCACGACTTAGGTTGTGAGGCAAGCGATGTTGTTTTTCCACAATTTCTGCCTGTGCACGTCGGCGGAAGCATTCAATGTATAGGTCCAGACTGTCATTTCGACCCTCAGGAGGAGTCCATGTGGAGTTCTTCTTCCTGTGCTGTTGGTGGGAGGGTAACTGTGTATCAGTGCGCTGTTCAGTGTTGTCCTGGAAGTATTCTTTGAGTCGGAGACGGCGAAAGTAGGCTTCCAGATCGCCGCAGAACTGTATCATGTTGGTGGGGGTGGCAGTGACAATATATATCTCCAGATCAGTGGCACCGCTATGGGCACCCGCATGGCCCCACAATATGCCAATATTTTTATGGCCGACCTGGAACAACGCTTCCTCAGCTCCCGTCCACTCACGCCCCTTCTCTACCTACGCTACATTGATGACATCTTCATCATCTGGACCCATGGGAAGGAGACTCTGGAAAAATTCCACCATGATTTCAACAGCTTCCACCCCTCCATCAACCTCAGCCTGGACCTATCTACACGGGAGGTCCACTTCCTAGACACCACGGTGCAAATAAGTGGTGGTCACATTAACACCACCCTATACCGAAAACCTACCGACCGCTATGCCTACCTTCATGCCTCCAGCTTCCATCCCGGGCACACCACAAGATCCATTGTCTACAGCCAAGCACTGAGGTACAACCGTATCTGCTCTAACCCCGCAGACAGAGACCAACACCTAGAAAATCTCCACCAAGCATTCTCAAGACTACAGTACCCACACGAGGAAATAAGGAAACAGATCAACAGAGCCAGATGTGTACCCAGAAACCTCCTTCTGCAAGACAAACCCAAGAAAGAAACCAACAGGACTCCACTGGCCATCACATACAGTCCCCAGCTCAAACCCCTCCAACGCATCATCAGGGATCTACAACCCATCCTGGACAATGATCCCACACTTTCACAGGCCTTGGGTGGCAGGCCAGTCCTCGCCCACAGACAACCTGCCAACCTGAAGCATATTCTCACCAACAACTGCACACCGCACCATAGTAACTCTAGTTCAGGAACCAACCCATGCAACAAACCTCGATGCCAACTCTGCCCACATATCTACACCAGCAACACCATCACAGGACCTAACCAGATCAGCCACACCATCACCGGTTCATTCTCCTGCACGTCCACCAATGTAATATATGCCATCATATGCCAGCAATGCCCCTCTGCTATGTACATCGGCCAAACTGGACAGTCTCTAAGGAAAAGGATAAATGGACACAAATCAGACATTAGGAATGGCAATATACAAAAACCTGTAGGAGAACACTTCAACCTCCCTGGCCACACAATAGCAGATTTTAAGGTGGCCATCCTACAACAAAAAAACTTTAGGACCAGACTTCAAAGAGAAACTGCTGAGCTCCAGTTCGTCTGCAAATTTGGCACCATCAGCTTAGGACTAAACAAAGACTGTGAATGGCTTGCCAATTACAGAACCAGTTTCTCCTCCCTTGGTTTTCACACCTCAGCTGCTGGAACAGGGCCCCATCCTCCCTGATTGATCTAACCTCGTTATCTCTAGCTTGCTTCTTGCTTGCTTATATATACACACCTGTCCCTGGAAATTTCCACTGCTTGCATCCGAAGAAGTGGGTATTCACCCACGAAAGCTCATGCTGCAAAACTTCTGTTAGTCTATAAGGTGCCACAGGATTCTTTGCTGCAGTATAAGATATGGCATCCTTCCACCTCCCTTCCAAGGGACCAGTGCCTGCCTTAAGACACACAGAAAACTATCTTTATTGCCATATACTTTAACTGTTCCTTTTCTTTAACCCCTAGGAATGTACCTGTTGGACAATCAAAGGAGTTGCTCCATTCCTATGGACCCCAAATCAGAATTCAACATATATATTTTATACTAATAACATTTTATCAAAGTATTAATGAAATGTTAACTTGCTAACTTGAGACCATGGGTGGAGACATTATCTAATCTGTTAACCATTGGCAAATGTGCTTATCCTGTCTTGCTGCAAAACCTGTCCCAGGGTGTGGAACTGCCTAGCCTGTCACTTTCCCCCGCCGTGGAAAATCTATATATTCTATTGTAATTAATTAATTAACAGTGTCTCTGAGCCTAATAAGCCCACTCCGCCATCACTGTGTGTAATAAACTCCTATTCTTTTCCTCTACACAGTGGAGATTTGTGTCCTTCACAGACACCTGCTGAATAAAGAGGAGATTCAGCATCCAGCTTGGCTGAATGTGTCTCCTCTCCCCACAGCTTGGTGATTTTTGAGGAAATGGAGAAGACTGCCTTTGCCTAGCTGTACATCGCTTGCAAAAGAAACAGGTCTTTTTGGTGACAAGTGTTGAAAGGAGCCATTAGGCAAATGTGGAGACAGGAAAAATGTCCCCTAACTGAACTGGCATCTCTGGATGCTGAAGTCACAACACAAAGTGCTAAACAGTATATGAACATGGCTGGTGTTAGAAGAGTCTCTACCAAAGCCTTTCCCACCAGCAGGGGCCTCTCTGTGCACAGAACTCCTGGTAGCATGATGGCTGCAGGCAGTGGAGAACTCCATTTTGGAATCTCTTTTGTGGTGAACATCTGCAGTGGCTGTTTAAAGGTCTCTGGATAATGATCTTTGGGAAGAGCTGGCTGAAGTGTCTTCCTAGTAACCAGGAGATCCTGGCTTGGCCTGACAGTTCTTCCTTGCAAGTCTTGAGGGAAATGGGGAACGTCTGTAGTTTGGAATTTGCAGGTGTTGTCCTGGACCATCAAATGGAACAGTTGCAAGTATTTTCTTGAAGCAGGCACCATGGCTTAGCTGGCTAAAGTACCTGTCTAGTAAACAGGAGATCCTGAGTTCAACTTCCAGTGGTGCCTTGTTCTATGACTTTTGTCTCCTCTGCTCACATTTTCCTGTCTCTTTCCAGGAAACAGAAGAGACCTCCCTTGGTATCCAAGTAATTGCTTGCTAAGGAAAAGGTTTCTTTGGAGAGAAACATTGGAAAGAATCAGATCACAAGCTTGGAGCTGATGAAAAGGCTGCTGTGACTGGCATTAGCATGGTGGTTGCTTCAACTACAATTGCTGCAACACAAGAGCCTGCGCCACACGTCCTTGTGATTCTCTGAGGATATCTGCACACAGATGTCATGTCATCTTCCTTTTGATTGTCACTGATGAAAAATGGAGCCGCTGGGAGAAAAGTCCCAGAGGCACCTGCCAGGTAAAGTGGAGGTTAGAGATGCAGCACCCAGTAGTGCCTTGCCAAATGTGTCCACTCCTCCCACCTTTTGGTCAATCTTTTGAGGAAACAGAGAGGACTGCCTCTGCCTTGCAATGCAAATGCTTCCAAAAGAAACCGGTCATTTTTTCTGACAAGTGTTGGAAGGAGGCACCTAAGAAATGTGGAGACAAGGAAAAGGTCGCCATAACTCAACTTGCATCCATGGCTCTTGAGGCCACAACGCAGAGCACTAAGCACTGTACGACCACAGCTGGGGACAGAAGGGTCTTTTCCAAAGGCATTTTCCACTTGCAGGGTCCTCTCTGTGCGCAGAATTCCTGATAATTTGATGTCTGCAGGCACTGGAGATCACTATTTTGCCATCTCTCTCACTGTTCCAGTGAACATCTGCTGTGGTTGTTGAAAGTCTGTGATGGGATCTATGGGATGCAACCTGAACAGTGGGACCCCTGAGCTCCCTCTCACACTATGATGCTGTGAGGAGCTGTGAATCTCTGGCAGATATTGCACTTACACAGACATCCACAGGTAGGGACACATCCAGCTGAGTTGCATGAATGCTTCTCCCAGACACTCATAACACTAATGGTAGATAGAAAGCCTCCCGCCAATTTCCCCCAGCTCTGCAGCCTTGCGCCCCTGGATCATACCATCTTGCCTTAATCAGAAGCCTGATCAGTGTGAGTTTATTACGCAGGGTCCACCCCTCCCTCACTGTGAATCGTACATGAACCAGCCTTGTAATGGAGCTGCGATTTCCCAAGAACTTCAAGCAAAATACACCAGTTTAAGTACAGCATAAAACAGATTTATTAACTACAGAAAGATGGAGTTTTAAGGATTATAAGTGGTAGGCATAAAAGAGCAAAGTAAGTTACCATGGAAATTAAAGATAAATTCACAATCTAAACTTTACACCTTATTACACTAGGCCGTAGTTAGGTTATGCCACAGGAAGGCTTAATGCTCGAGCTGCAGCACATGCTGGGCAGGCTCTAGGCCGGGCTCCCCATGGCAGGAGAGAAGAAGAAGACTCGGCCCCTGGAGGGGCAGGCTGGGGCTTCCTGGATCCCATTTGCTCACAGCCAGTCCCCCGCCCCCACCCCCAAGTCATTAATGGTGCCCCCAGGTCAGCCAGAATGGAGCAGCGGTTTTCACTCCACCAAGTCCACTTATGGCTTACAGGCAACTCCCAGACCCACCATGTCAGCCAGAAAGGAGCCCACTCAGCCTCGCCATTGCTGCTTTTCCTTCCCCCCAGAACCCTGCTTCTCCTGGGCTGCAAGGAGCCACCCCTGTGAAGCCAAGAGGCAGGCACAGGATTCTGCCTCCCAGCAGCCAACCGCACCTCCCCCGCTTTGCAGAACGAATGGTGATGCTCTACTCACCCCATTTAGCCGCAATGATGTGCTTACTTTCTGCCCTGCCTTCCTCAGCTTGACTTTCCTCTTTTGCCCCATTCCTGCCTCACTTCCTCCTTTGGCAAGTCACGCAGAGGAGGCCAGCAGGAAGAGCCGGCCTCCACCGGCCAACCTCCAACAGCAGAGGAGGCCAAGCCACAAGCCTCCAAAAGGTGACACCGCACTCCTCCAGGTTCTCCAGCCTGATGCCAAGGTGCTTTCTCCACTGCTGTCAGCACCCTCTGTCATGCGGGGGTTGGAGTTATCCCACAGACAGGCCAATAGGAGAAGGAGGAGGCCTTCCTGAACAGCAAGGGGATCTGGGAAAAGGAAGCCAGCATGTTTCTGAACCAGGGACCTTTTGCATGTTAGGCAAACATGATAACCACTACACTACAGAAACTCCATCTGCTTGGCTCTTGCTCACCCTGGCACAGACCGATGGACAAACCTGGAGAAAGTGGTGGCAGCCCTTCAATAGGTCAGCTGGCAGAGCAGAGGACTGGAGCGGGCACTCAGGAAGTCGTCCTTACGTTGCCCTTGTGACTCCAGCTTGAGGGAGAGCTGCTTTTTCTTCCCCTTGCTGACAAAGAGCAAGAGAAGAATGAAAGGTCAGGTGGGCCAACTCGGTGCAGAAGCCCATGCTGCCTTTTCCTACTGCATAGCCTGAAATGAGGGACTCGTGGCAGTTAAAAGAACTGCTGCACTTTCAGAAAACATCCCACCCGTGCACAAAGGGGGATAGACGAGCCTGTTAGTCTAGCACGCTCCCAACTGAACTACTTCAGCAGCTGCTCGGTTTCTTTTTGGCCTCCTGCTTTTCTGTCTGGGATGTTGTTGTCAGCTGTGGCACAGAGAAAGGACATCATTGCGAGCGGCCCATGAAGACAAGATTCACTTTTGCCTTCCTTGCTCGGCTTTACTCGCTTCCTCGCCCTATTCCAGCCTTAGTTCCTGGGTTACCTGAAGGCGACGGGGGGCCAGCAGTACCAGGAGGAAGTTGGGCAGCTAGACCCTGGTGGCAAAAGTCCTGCCGCCACTTGCCACCCCACTCTCTTCTTCCAGCGTCACATATTGGCCACCAGGGACTTGGGGCCCAGCAGCGCAACGGAAGGCAGTGGACAGAGCCACCCTCGCCTTGAAGCTCCGGCTCATTAAACCACATCTTCAGTCGCTGATGGCCAATGAGAGACTGACATCGCTTGCTATTTTAGCACTTTAAAATGCCATTGGCCAATCTTTGGATCTCTTTAATGCTGCGCTTCAGTTCATGGGGGAAAGGTGAGAGAAGCGACCTTTCAACTAAAGGCCTGGGGTTAACATCCTAACGCTGTCTCCTACTGTCACACTATTTAATACCGGCCCACCCTGGGCTGGTGAGTGCTCCATTGCTAGATGTTAGTACATTTCACTTACTGTCAAAATAAAAAAGTTTCTATATGCTTAAAGAAAATGCATTTGTTTTATTTGCTTATATATGGCATGAATAAATACAGGTTTACAGAACCTAGCCTGCAAATTTATCATCTTATATGACAGAGAAAATCATGCATCGAAATTGTGCGTCAAAATCATGAGCTGAGCTACAAATGCAATGAAAAATAAGATATTCAAAATTTTAACATATGGGGGGGGCACCAATGACACGTCTTGCCTGGGACGCCACTTGGTCTAGGGGAGGCCCTGTCAGGGAGAACAGGAGTTAGTCTCACACGCCTATTTCCAGGCTGTAATCTGTGGGCGCCCTGCTCTGGGGGAGGGATCGCGGTAGCCCAGACTCAGGGCTGGAACAGGCCCCGGATTGAGGGGGTGGCTGCAGGGTTTACAGCGCTCTGATGTCTCAGACAATGTGTCTCTCCCAAAGCCTCAGATCTGTGTCTCCCAAAGGCTCCTGCGCTGCCTCCGCTCCTCTCACAGTCTACAGCAAGGAGCAGCAACAAGGGTCAGGGATGAGCTATAGGGCACTAGGTGGGTGGCCAAGGCTTCAGGAGCCCAGAGCGTTTGCCTGTCTGGGCATTTTGGCTGAGACCTCAGGGACACATTGTGAGGCAGAATCCCAGACATCTTATGAAAGGAGCATAAGGACGTAAGGACGTAGGAACGGCCAGACTGGGTCAGACTGGGTCCATCTAGCCCAGTATCCTGTCTTCCCTTAGCGGCCAAAGCCAGGTGCCCCAGAGGGAATGAACAGAACAGGGAATCGCCAAGTGACCCATCCCCTGTCGCCTATTCCCAGCTCCTGGCCAACAGAGACTAGGGACACCACCCTTGCCCATCCTGGCTCAGAGCATGTCCTCCATGAATCGATTTAGCTCTTTTTTTTAAACCCTGTTATAGTCTTGGCCTTCACAACCTCCTCTGGCAAGGAGTTCCACAGGTTAACTGTGCGTTGTGTGAAAAAATACTTCCTTTTGTTTGTTTTAAACGGGCTGCCTATTAATTTCATTTGGTGACCCCTAGTTCTTGTGTTATGAGAAGGAATAAGTAACACTCCTTATTTACTTTCCCCACACCAGTCATGATTTTATAGACCTCTAGCATATTTCCCCTTAGTCAGCTTTTCTCCCAGCTGAAAAGTCCCAGTCTTGTTATTCTCTCCTCATATGGCAGACACTCCATACCCGTTTCTGAACCTTTTCCAATTCCAATACATCTTTTTTAAGATGGAGCAACCATATCTGCACGCAGTATTCAAGATATGGGCGTACCATGGATTTATACAGTGGCAATAAGATTTTCTCTCTTATTCTCTATCCCTTTCTTCATGATTCCCAACATTCTGTTCGCTTTTTGCCTGCCGCTGCCCATTGATTGGATGTTTGCAGAGAACTAGCCACAGTGACTCCGAGATCTCTCACTTGAGTTGGAACAGCTATTTTACATCCCATCGTTTTCTATGTGTAGTTGGGATCATGTTTGCCAATGTGCATCACTTTGCATTGATCAACATTGAATTTCATCTGCCGTTTTGTTGCCCTTTCACCCAGTTTTGTGAAATCTCTTTTTAGCTCCTCCCAGTCTGCTTTGGACTTAACTATCCTCTGTAGTTTTGGATCATCCGCAAATTTTGTCACCTCGCTGTTTAGCAGATCGTTTATGAAGATGTTGACTAGTCCCAGTACAGGACCACTAGTTACCTGTTTCCATCCTGAAAACTGTCCATTTATTCCTACCCTTTGTTTCCTGGCTTTTAACCAGTTATTGATCCACGTGAGGACCTTCCGGAGGTGAACGTAAGCTGGTACATTCCGGTATGAGGTCCTGGCAAGAGCGGGTACGCTGTGCCAGCCCGGCCCGGCTTCACCAGGCTGGTGATTTAAAGGGCCCAGGGCTCCCTGCAGCCTCCCAAGCCCCCCTGGCGGAGCCCAGGGGAGCAAATCACTGCCCTGGAACGCTGCTCTCTCCCACGCTACGAACACAGAGCAGGGGCGGCGGGAGCTTCCTTACAGTGGGGGGGGTCACTATTGTCTGAACTGTAGCACTCCCATGAAAACCCTTCCCCAAGGACCCACACTCACACCACCTCTCCCCCCGAGGCCACACCCACAGAATGCCTCTCCCCCCCCAAGACTCCCCCTTTCCCCCCTCCATCATTTGTCCTAACAGCCAGTTAAGAGTGGTGGGGCCACGGTCCTCTAAACCCCCTGTTCCAGCACCCCTGACACAGAGCTCAGCAGCAGCAGTGTGTGTGTGTGCGACAGAGGCTGCTGTGCTGAGCTGAGCCAGTGAGGGAAGCGGGGGCTGATGTTGGGGCTGCCCCCTCCCCCTGCCTCAGGCCTGGTTGCTTGCAGCAGCTGTCTGAACACAGAGACAGTGTGCGACACACTCCCTCTCCCCACACACACACACACACAGTCTCTACCCCGCCACGCACACTGCAGTTGAAAAGCAGCTGGCAATCTAGTAAGATGCCCATGGAACGGTGGGATAGAGAAACCGGCATCATGTGATGCTGTACCAGCCCATGAGGCATTGCAAATCCTTCCCAAAGCACCCTGAAGCCAGTTGCACAGCTACCCACAGTGCACTGCTCTCTGTGGCCATCCAAGATTCTAGCATGGATGTGCTCTGGTGACACAAGGGGCATAGTGTGGACATGCAGCAGCTGTTTAATTAAAACACTTTAAAGCCGCATTACCCAATAGTGTAGACACAGCTTGAGAGTGAGACAAGACCCAGCTCCCTTGAAACTAAAGAACCACAACTTTCTCTGTAGTTGGCAGGATTTGAACCTGCGCAGGGAGACCCCAATGGATTTCTAAGCCGTTGCCTTAACCACTCAGCCACAACTACTTAGTTGAGAAGGGTCTCTCACTGCACTCTAGTTCTGTTCTCACTGAGTGATCAATTCCAGTTGTTTCCTCAGACCAGCTCCCTCAGCACACACACTGCCATGCCATTGTGTAAGTGTGTCCATGGCTGAACTGCAAGAATTCCTGCTCATTTCCCTTCTGGCTGGAGCATGGTTAGAGTGTGTTTGTGGTCAATGGCGTTGCTGTAGATTGTTGTCCATTTCCTGCCTTGATCATTCAGACAGTCCCTTTCCTGCCATATCCCCAGCACATCAGTGATCGCAATAGCAGGGGGCAGGTTTTCTCTGGGGCACTGAGCTTTGCCAGGGGGTTGGTGGCTCCTTTCTTTCCTCACCCTGGAGTAAACTCAGCTTTTAATTCCATCCTTGATGTTTCATGGAATAACAACAGACGACCGAGGAAAGAGGTGGGCAGGGTGGGTCTCAGGGGAGGGACAGAGAGGTGGGGGCGGTGGGCAGGGTGGGTCTCAGGGGAGGGGCAGAGAGGTGGGGGCGGTGGGCAGGGCGGGTCTCAGGGGAGGGGCAGAGAGGTGGGGCGGTGGGCGGGGCGGGTCTCAGGGGAGGGGCAGAGAGGTGGGGGCGGGGGGCGGGGCGGGTCTCAGGGGAGGGGCAGAGAGGTGGGGGCGGTGGGCAGGGCGGGTCTCAGGGGAGGAGCAGAGAGGTGGGGGCGGTGGGCAGGGCGGGTCTCAGGGGGGTGGGCAGGGTGGGTCTCAGGGGAGGGGCAGAGAGGTGTGGGCCCTGGGCAGGGCGGGTCTCAGGGGAGGGGCAGAGAGGTGGGGGCGGTGGGCAGGGCGGGTCTCAGGGGAGGGGCAGAGAGGTGGGGGCGGTGGGCAGGGCGGGTCTCAGGGGAGGAGCAGAGAGGTGGGGGCGGTGGGCAGGGCGGGTCTCAGGGGAGGGGCAGAGAGGTGGGGGCGGTGGGCAGGGCGGGTCTCAGGGGAGGGGCAGAGAGGTGGGGGCGGGGGGCAGGGCGGGTCTCAGGGGAGGGGCAGAGAGGTGGGGGCGGTGGGCAGGGCGGGTCTCAGGGGAGGGGCAGAGAGGTGGGGGCGGTGCGCAGGGCTGGTCTCAGGGGAGGGGCAGGGAGGTGGGGGCGGTGGGCAGGGCGGGTCGCAGGGGAGGGGCAGAGAGGTGGGGGCAGCAGGCAGGCCTTGGGGTAGGGGGTGGAGAGGCAACAGGAGGCCTTCAGGGAGGAGAGGAGCGAGCAGAAGGTGGACCAGCAGGCCTCAGCCACAGTGGAAGAGCAGGGCTGGGAAGTGGCCAATGGGAGTGAGGGCGGAGCACAGTGGGGCCTCAGAGGGAGGAGAACGAGGGAAGGGGGTGGAGGGGGCAGGGCCGCCCAGGGGATTCAGGGGGCCTGGGGCAAAACAATTTTGGGGGCCCCTTCCATAAAAAAAAGTTGCAATACTCTAGAATCCTGTATTCTCCTGGGGGCCCTGCAGGGCCTGGGGAAAATTGCCCCCCCTGCCCCCCCCCCGGGCAGCCCTGCCCTCAGCCTCTCCTCGTAAGTCCCCTGCCCCCTAATCATTTTTGTTGCCCTCCCCTAGACTCTCTCCAACTTGTTTCTGTAGTGGGGGGGGGAAAAGCTGGACGCAATGCTCCAGATGTGGCCTCCCCAGTGCCGAATAGAAGGGAATAATCACTTCCCCCGATCTGCCGGCAATGCTCCTACTGACCCAGCCAATACGACCAGGTACCCATATTGAATGCAGACCCAGCAATATTTGATAAATTGGTTACTGTCCATTCAGGAGGTTATTTCCCACCTATTCATAAATAATGAAGATGCTCTAAGCGGAGGGGAGAGAGCTGTCCCGTCCGTGTAGTTAATCCATCTCCCTGAGAGGTGGTAGCTATGTCGCTGGGGGAAGCTATGTGGGTGGGTGTGCAAGCTGTGGTGTTTACATGGATCTATAAGTTTAATCAAACCCCATTTTTAAAAGCACTGTGGTCTGGGAACAGAACAGGAGATCGCTGAGGCAGGGCCTGTCCTTCAATATCTTTAAGATCTCTGACTTACCTATGCAGCAGTCATGGGGGTATAGCTCAGCGGTAGAGTGTTTGACTACAGTTCAAGTGGTCCTTGGTTCAAATCCAAGTGCCCCCTTACAAACCTCTTCCTTCAACAAAAATAATGGCATTTCCATTATGTTCAGGAGTTCCACTGAATAGGGATCCCTGAAATGAATAGAAACACTCAATGTTTTTCTGTGCAAATGCATAAAAACCTAGCAAACATGTGCCTCCACTGAAATCAGTTCCAATCCTCTAAAGGATTAAAGAATCCTTATTGAGGTTGCAGGGAAAAAACATCCCAATGTGTAGAAAGAATAGTAAATATGGCAGGCGACCAGCTTGGCTTAACAGTGAAATGCTTGCTGATCTTAAACACAAAAAAGAAGATTTCAAGAAGTGGAAGATTGGACAAATGACCAGGGAGGAGTATAAAAATATTGCTCAGGCATGCAGGAGTGAAATCAGGAAGGCCAAATCACACTTGGAGTTGCATCTAGCAAGAGATGTTAAGAGTAACAAGAAGGGTTTCTTCAGGTATGTTAGCAACATGAAGAAAGTCAAGGAAAGTGTGGGCCCCTTACTGAATGAGGGAGGTAACTTAGTGGACAGAGGATGTGGAAAAAGCTAATGTACTCAATGCTTTTTTTTTGCCTCTGTCTTCAAAAACAAGGTCAGCTCCCAGACTGCTGCACTGGGCAGCACAGCATGGGGAGAAGGTGACCAGCCCTCTGTGGAGAAAGAAGTGGTTCAGGACTGTTTAGAAAAACTGGACGAGCACAAGTCCATGGGGCCGGATGCGCTGCATCCGAGGGTGCTAAAGGAGTTGGCAGATGTGATTGCAGAGCCATTGGCCATTATCTTTGAAAACTCATGGCGATCGAGGGAGGTCCTGGATGACTGGAAAAAGGCTACTGTAGTGCCCATCTTTAAAAAAGGGAAGAAGGAGGATCCGGGGAACTACAGGTCAGTCAGCCTCACCTCAGTCCCTGGAAAAATCATGAAGCAGGTCCTCAAGGAATCAATTCTGAAGCACTTAGAGGAGAGGAACATGATCAGGAAGAGTCAGCATGGATTCACCAAGGACAAGTCATGCCTGACTAACCTAATTGCCTTCTATGAGGAGATAACTGGCTCTGTGGATGAGGGGAAAGCAGTGGATGTGTTATCCCTTGATTTTAGTAAAGCTTTTGATACAGTCTCCCACAGTATTCTTGCCAGCAAGTTAAAGAAGTATGGGCTGGATGAATGGACTATAAGGTGGATAGAAACCTGGCTAGATCGTCGGGCTCAATGGGTAGTGATCAACGGCTCCATGTCTAGTTGGCAGCCAATTTCAAGTGGAGTGCCCCAAGGGTCGGTCCTGGGGCCGGTTTTGTTCAATATCTTCATTAACGATCTGGAGGATGGTGTGGACTGCACCCTCAGCAAGTTTGCAGATGACACTAAACTGGGAGGAGTGATAGATACGCTGGAGGGTAGGACTAGGATACAGAGGGACCTAGACAAATTAGAGGATTGGGCCAAAAGAAACCTGATGAGGTTCAACAAGGACAAATGCAGAGTCCTGCACTTAGGACGGAAGAATCCCATTCACTGCTACAGACTAGGGACCGAATGGCTAGGAAGCAGTTCTGCAGAAAAGGACCAAGAGGTTACAGTAGACGAGAAGCTGGCTATGAGTCAACAGTGTGCCCTTGTTGCCAAGAAGACTAACGGCATTTTGGGCTGTATAATTAGGGGCATTGCCGGCAGATTGAGGGATGTGATCATTCCCCTCTATTAGACATTGGTAAAGCCTCATTTGGAGTACTGAGTCCAGTTTTGGGCCCCACACTACAAGAAGGATGTGGAAAAATTGGAAAGAGTCCAGCAGAGGGCAACAACAAATGATTAGGGGGTTGAAGCACATGACTTATGAGGAAAGGCTGAGGAAACTGGGCTTGTTTAGTCTGCAGAAGAGAAGACTGAGGGGGGGTTTGATACCTGCTTTCAACTACCTGACAGGAGGTTCCAAAGAGGATGAATCTAGACTGTTCTCAGTGGTAGCAGAGGACAGAACAAGGAGTAATGGTCTCAAGTTGCAGTCGGGGAGGTTTAGGTTGGATATTAGGAAAAACTTTTTCATTCAGAGAGTGGTGAAGCACTGGAATGGGTTACCTAGGGAGGTGGTGGAATCTCCTTCCTTAGAGGTTTTTAAGCTCAGGCTTGACAAAGCCGTGGCTGGTATGATTTAGTTGGGGATTGGTCCTGCTTTGAGCAGTAGATTGGAGTAGATGACCTCCTGAAGTCCCTTCCAACCCTGATATTCTATGATTATATGATTAGATGCTCTAATGGTCTCTTCTGGCCATAATTTCTGAAAAACTGAGTGTAGCATTGGGAGCAGCGTCTGATGTTTCCCTGTCTAGCCGGCTTGCTGCCTAGAACGAACGCTCCTTGAGTGGGGTGATCCACAGGGAGTAGCTCAAACCTGCAAAGTGCCTGGCCAGGGGCAGGACATTAGCCCAGCAAGGGAGGGGTGTGGCAGTGACATCACAAAGGCCTTTTGCAGGACCTCAGACTATTGGTCCAAGGTGGTGGGGAGGTGGTGACCTCACAGAGAGATGATGACATCAGCCAGGCAGGACAGGGGCGAGGGGCCAGGGAAACCTCAGAGACCCCTGTGGCTTTGCTTCAGCAAGTCTCCTTCTCCAGGTCTCTCTTTGAGGACTGAGGGAGTATTCGGGTTCACGGACGTGAGTGCCAGGAGGAACCTCTTTCGAGTTTTCTCCTTCCTTTTCAGTGATTTTACTAGAAAACAGCCGTCCCTGTTTAGAAGGTAAGAGCCTCCTGGAGGTTTGAAACCTGTTCAGTCTGATCCATCTGGTGACAGTTGAATTCTAGGCATGGAAAACAAGAGCTTAAGGAGGCCGAATTTTATTCCACACCTGGGATTTTGTCCCTTAGAATCACTGGGGACATTGGGGTTCGTCCTTTTTGTTTTACCTTTTCCTCCATCCCTCCCTCCTTTCTCTTTATCTCTTGCTTCTTTTGTCCTTTCTCCTGTTCTCCTCCCAACACCAGGAGAGGGGTGTGTGTGTGTTGCGGGGCAGTGCTCTGCAGCTCCCACTGTGGGAGGTCCACACAAAAATGTGGGGCTGAAATAGTGCTCGGGCAGTGATCCCCATCAGTGACCTGGGCCATCCTTTGGGCTCTCTGGTGAGAACCCTCAGCCTCCCGTCCTCAGTCTCTACCCTGATTGGCTGAGCAGGGGGTTATTGACAGGGAGGAGACTCAGGTCTTGTTCTCTTTGAAGACCAAGGAAATAAGTCAGAACCAGTTCTATGTTTGATGGATTTTGCTGCTTCTCTGCATTAATGGTCTCTGAGCAGTTCATGATTCTCTCTAACATTGCAGTTCTCCTCAAATACTTGCTGAATAATTCCTGTGCACTGTTGTTGGTCTGTAGCTCATCAGAGCACTTTATTCAGGTCATTCAATGTCTGAAATTCAAGATCCGATGGTTAGTTTGAAAATCAGGGCTCTTGGGTCCTATTCCCAACTCTGCCACTGACTGGCTGTGTGACCTCAGACAAGTCAATTCTTTCTCACACGTAGCTTCTCCCTCTTTCAAGTAGGGATAATAATGATCTACTCCTACCTAGCTCAACACACTCACTCTTCCCCAACACACACACACAGTCTTCACACTGCAGTTGAAAAGCAGCTGGCAATCTAGTAGGATGCCCATGGACCAACGGGAGAGAGAAACCTGCATCACTGAAAGTGCAGCCATGGAGACACCACACAGCAGCCTTCCCTAGCAGGGGCAGGGGGGCGAGAAGCGACATCATCCAAGCTCCCTGCATCCAGGTCACTTTCCTCAGCCGGGCTGCATCAGGGGAGGGCAGAGAGCAGCAGCTTCTGATGCTCCCCTCACAGCCCAGCCCCAGTGGGGAAAGTGACCAGGACGCAGGGAGCACATAGTGTTGCTCCTCGCTCCCCCCAGCCTCTATGGGGCCACGGAGGAGCACTGGGGCAGGGGAGAGCAGTGAGCACCTTTGCACGGCCACACGGTGCCCTTTGACCCCCTGGAGCCCTGGGCGGCTGCCGGGGCCCCACCCCTAAGGCCGGCCAGGCTCCCCAGCACGAACAGCAGAGACACAGGGAGACTGGCCACCCACTGAGCAGAGGTAGCCTGGGCGGCTCGTAATGGAGGCTCGGGTGGGCTCAGCCTCCCCAAACCTTGCGTTGCCAAAGGGACAGTGGGGCCCATGACTAGGGGCCCTGGTCAAATTAAGTCCCCCTGGAAAAATCTGCCCCACGGTGGTCCCAGGGCTGGAGGAGCTCCCACTCCCTGCTACGGCCCGGGGGCTGCAGCAGGGGCACAGAGCTTCTCTGGTCTCGGGGCTGCAGCGGGGCCGGGGTAAAGGAGTGACCGGGTGGGGCCAGTGGGGGAAAGGGTGGAACAGAGGTGACAGTGGGTGGGGCCGTGGGTGGAAGGTGTGGAAGGGGGCGGAGTCACACACAGAAGTGGGGGGGGTCATGGTTCCACTGCTGGGGCCCCCGCACTTGTTCTCCCTTTCCCTGGGCTTTGCCATCACTAGCCCCTGCTTAGCGAGTAGGGGTCAGTGGTCCCCAAAATGTGGGGCGTGACTCCTAGGGGGACACAGAGGAAGATTGATGGGGGCACCTCAGGGCCTGAGCCAGCCCCCATGGAGGGCAGGGAGGGAGCCCCACTCAGCCCCACTCTGTCCCAGCTCTTCCCCAACCCCACCCTCAGCCTGGGCCCCTGGCTCCCAGCCCGGCCTCGACCCCCTTACCCCTGTCCGCACCCCTCTCCCCAGCAAGCAACGGCCCCACTCCCAGCCCCGGTTCTCAACCGCGGCTTCCGAGGGGCCACAGCCATGGGTACGAGGGCGCAGTGTGAAATGTTTGGGGACCACTGGGTTAGGGTGACGTCCTCAATCACTTCTCTGCAGTCCAATGAAAGCGATTCCTCACCCACCCCACCCCCCTCCCTCAGGACGGCCTAGGTATGTTCCGCTGCCCTTCACTCGTACAGGGAGGAGAATAACATTTCATTGCACTCAATCCTAAAGTGATTTGCAACCCACCACCATCCCAAACTGGTCATTTTGGGGAAGCGGCCCCCTCATGCTGCATAGCTAGGCAGAGTAGGGGTGTCTATGCAAACACGGCCTGTTCCTGAAGTCTTCCCCCAGCTCCTCACTAGATGTGAGGGGGGAGCTCATTCAGCCCCTGCTTATGCTTAGTATTGGGAAACTGCTTAGTGTCCCTATCTCTGCCGGACTTTGATTTCTCCTCCTGTCACTGTTTTAGCAGCTCAGATGAGGTGGCCGAGTGGTTAAGGTGATGGACTGCTAATCCATTGTGCTCTGCACGCATGGGTTCAAATCCTATCCTCGTCGGCTGCTTTTAGTCTTAACTCTCCTTTATAGACAACCATCTCCCCCCTTGGTACAATGACAGATCAAACAATGTTGCTTCTTGCAAATAAAAACCTTCTCAGAATCTCAGCTCCCCCCCACCCCTCCTTTGCTTCAAATAAAATGTCTAAATCCCGGATTTCTAGAAAAAATTCTCTAGTCCTGCATTTCTTAGCTTTTATCTCAAAAGGGAACAGCCTCATAATCTCCCCCCAAACACCCTGGGACCTCCCCAAATAATTAAAATACCCCCAACCTGAGCAAGGCCACAACAGTGAACCAGACCTAGTGGCTAGGCCAAGCTGTTCTGAAGGAGGCAACTCAACCATTTTCTCTCTGCTTCCCTTGGCAACGTCTGACAGAAAACAAAATTCCCCAAACTGAAAATTTTCTGCTGAAAAACCACTGCTAGTCTGTTTGGGGACTTTGGTTTGAATGTACTATTATTATTCTCTTCTGATTTCTGAATCAGTTTTGTCATCCAGGTGTATTTCCAGCTGTTGAGTTGTGGGGGAGAGAGGCTAACTCATGATGTCTCTACCCCCCCTTTCATAGTTTCTTCCAACTGGCTAGGAAGTACCTTTGCTAGGATGTGAGTTCAGCAGTGTCCATTGTCGCTGTGCTATCTCGGAGAAGTCTGCATTGTACACGGTTCCTGGGATAGTCCTTGGCAGTGTGGATCCCTTTAATGGGCCAGCAGCGGGTCTGGCTCCTCCATTGTCACACCTGAAAGGCTGGTGGTGGGCATTTCCCAACCTCATCTCAGTCACACACACAGAGCAAAACTTCCCAGCCAATGCTACACACACAATCCAACACAATAGTAATGTTCAACAGAACAAGACTTTTGAAATGATACCTCACCAGGCAGACTTTGTACAAACCGTATCATCATTATATGAGAGCGGTGAATATGGGGCTTCCAGGGTGCTGCTTTGAGCACAGCGTGCCACCCCTGGGCTGACATTGCAATGGAGACGTACCCTTAGAGTCCATCTCTCCTGGGATAAAGATGGCAGCAGGGCTGGCCTGGGTCATCTGACTTGGGCTCATGAAGCTAAAGCTGAGAGGCTAAAAAATGTGGTGCAGATATTTCTGTTCACACTGAAGCCTGAGTTCGGAAACCCTCACCCCTCGTGGGGTCTCAGAGGCTGGGCTGAAGCCTGTCTGTCTGCCCTGTAATTTTATAGTCTTGCAGCCCAAGCCCCATAACCCTGAGTCAGCTGACCGGGCTTTGCGACAGGTGCCCTGGGCGTGTTAATCGCAGTGCAGACATAACATTAGGCTACGTCTCCAGTGCAATGAAACACCCACGACTGGCCCATGTCACATTAATCAGGGTCATGCGGCTTGGGCTGTAAAGTTGCAGTGTCCGTGTCTCGGCTCAGGCTCAGTCCCCTGCTCCAGGAGCCCAGAAGGTTGGGAGGGAGTTTAGCAAGTGGAAATGGTAAAACCGCAGGGGAGTATTACCCTGGACTCATGGCATTTCTCCATTGGTCTGTCTGCTCTGGGGCAGGGACAGAAACACGTCCTGCTGCTTTTGTTATTTCAAAGGGTGGTTTAGGATTTTCATTCTCAGACACAGTTCACTAAGCAGGACTCAATCCTCAGTGTAAATAAACAAGCCACCAACACATCAGGGATTCCAGTAACGGGCAGGTTTTCTCTGGGCACTGAGATTTTTCAAGGAGTTGGTGGCTCCTTTCTTTCCTCACCCTGGAGTAAACTCAGCTTTTTATTCCATCCTTGATAATTCATGGAATAACAGCAGCAGCCTGAAGAAAGAGGACAGTGAATATCTCACTGCCAGGGGTCAAGGTGGCCACGTCTCCTCTGTTTGACCATTGCCATTGCAGGAGAGAAGGTGTCAATGAAATCAAATGCCCTGGCTCAAACAAGCGACACAGGAAGATTTTGCTGTTCATGGATCCATGCAAAGGAAATTGTGTCTCTGTGTGAAAATAGGGAGGGAAATGAAACACCCACATGGTGGCATCTAAGGCAGAAGGGACCCCCAATAGGATTAGAACAGGATAAATTCTCAAGCAGCATGTTTCTTACTTTGCCCAGCTGTCAATTTTGATTATTATCAATGGAAATATTTTGCCATTGGGTTGTGCGTTTACACTGAAATTGACATTTACCAACAAATACGTAATTCTTCCAGTCCTGCCTAGTCTGCAGTTGGTGAGTTTAGAAGGACAGAGTCACTCTTCCCTCTCCCCATGCCAGGCCTGGGCTCTCCATGCTGCCCACTTCCCACAATGCTGGGATCCTTCCCTGACCTCCCCTCAGACCTCTGCCCCCCACCCCCACTTCTGGGACCCCCTCCCCACACTGTCCAAATGCCCTGCTTCCAGGATCCCTCCCCATTCCCTTCTGAGCAAAAGCTCTGCACTATTCCCACACTGGGAATTGAACCCAGGCTACTGAGGTGAAAACCAGGAATCCAGATCACTAGATCACACGGGAGAAGGATTGTGCTGTTTGTTTACTAAGCCACCCCCTCCTGAGAGCAGCAGTGCCACCCAGCAGGGGTTGCACACAGGGCTACATTAACCCTTCAGGTGCTGAAGTTTCCCCTCTATCCGTTCCCAGTGCCTGTGATCAGGAAACAGACATCAGGGCTCCCAGGTGCTGCACAGACCATGACTGAGATCGGGACCCCTTATTGCGCTAGGTGCTGTACAATCCCTGGCCAACACTGGGCTACCCAGGGGGTTCCCCTCAATTTCCCTGAGCCTCTGCTGCCCAACTGCTTCTGACTCCATCTGGATCACCCCCCCCCCGCAAAAACCCACCTTTCCAAACAGTCCTTCTTTCCCTGCCCCCTAATTCTGCTTTCACACCCTGGGCCCATCTCCTCTCTTCATCCCTCCCCCACAGGTGATCAGAGATGGAGGCAACTTCAGCCACTGGAGCCAGCCCCAGCGAGCGCTGCAGCCCGCCCGGGGGTTGTTTGCAGACACAGGAAGGAGCAGCTGGGAGCCCGGAGGTGCTGGGAAGAAGGAGGCAGGACCAGGAAAAGAAAGCCCAGAGTCGGGGGCAGGGCAGCTCCTGGGGGCGGGGCTTGTGGCACAGCCCGGGGGCAGGGCAGCTCCTGGGGGCGGGGCTCTGGCACAGCCCGGGGGCGGGGCAGCTCCTGGGGGCGGGGCTCTGGCACAGCCCGGGGGCGGGGCAGCTCCTGGGGGCGGGGCTCTTGCACATTGTGACGCAGGAGCCCGGGCTCAGCAGCTGCTCCCTGGTGGCCACGTGCTGCCAGCAGCGCTGGAGCCGCCCGGGCCGGAGCGGAGCCGCTGTTCTCAGCTGCAGCAGGAGCTGCCCCCGGCCCTGCTGGGCTCCAGGTGGGGACAGAGCCTGGGGCCCGGGGCTCCCCTGGGGGTGGCTGGCGGGAGGGGAGGGGAGAGGCCAGAGCTGCAGGCGGGGAAGGGCGGGGGGGCAGGCGGGGGGTTGGTCGGTCTCTGGGCACCAGGGGAGCCCCGGGGCAGAGTGTGTGTGTGAGTGTCCCGGGCCCAGGCGTGCGCATGGGGGGAGCCCCGGCACCCCGATGCCCTGAGCCCCGGCTGGGGCGGGCTGCTCCTCCCCCCTCCCGTGGGGGCTCGGGGGGGGAGGAGGCTGCGGCGGCTGCAGGCGGGTGCTCGGCCCCCCCCGGGAATGACCCGCTGCCGGCAGCTTGTGGCGCCTCCTCCGCGGAGCTTTTCCCGGGGGCGGCCTGGGCACAGCTGCGATCAGCTGTTTGCTGGGCAGGCAGGGCCGGCTTTAGGAAGTGCGGGGCCCAATTCGAACAGTTTTGATGGGGCCCCAGCAGGGATGACTTAAAAAAAACCCCACCTTTTATTTCTTACATGTATTATTTACATGTATTATTTACTTTCCATGACTAGATACATAACAACAAAATTATATATTACTACATAATATTGTTGTTATGTATCTAGTCAAATTATATATTACTACATAATATTGTTGTTATGTATCTAGTCAAATTATATATTACTACATAATATTGTATATGGCTCTTTTCTTACTCCCACTTGGGTACCCCAACCAGCGCCGCTCGCCTCGCAGAAACAAACCCTCCTTCCTCAGCACCACCCCATCAAAACAGCTGTGGGCCAAAGAGGAAGGTTTGAGGGGGAGGTGGGAGAAACGGCACACATAGGCAAAAAGAAGTATTCCATTCTATGCATCCGAAGAAGTGGGCTGTAGCCCATGAAAGCTCATGCTGAAATAAATTTTTCAGGTGAAAGGTGCCACAATTACTCCTGTTCTTTTTGCGGATACAGACTAACACGGCTGCTACTCTGAAACCTGGCACACATAGGGTGACCAGATCACAGCAGTAAAATAGGACCCGCCCCCTCCCAGCTCGGCCCCACCATCACACCCCTCCTCACCCCTTAGTCCCCCACTGACTTGCTGCGTCCCTCCTAGTCCGTCCCCCACCCACCAATCGCCTCCTTTCACTTTCTCCCTCCCCTGCCAGAAACCTCCATACCCGCCCCTAAACCCTCCGCTGGCTCACTGCTCGCCTCTGTGCCCACTTGCCACTTGCCCACCCGCTCACCCCCGACTCGCCGCTCCACCCCCCCCCCAGTATATAGCCTTATTCAAAGACCCAGGGGTCACTATATTACCGCACACAGCAGTCAATCAATGCAGTTGTAGATAAATCTCTGCATTATGCATTTTTGTATAACTTTTACATGACTTTGTATTGAACCTTAGTAATATGTTATAGCAGGCCCCTAAGGTAGTATAATTAAGGTAAAAGAAAAATGTCTTTTTGCTAGAAGTAGAATAAGATCTTCTCTCCACTTGGTAATCAATTGCCCTATTGAATGAATGAGGTGGGACTGAGGAAGGCGTGGAAGGCAGCACCTCCAGACAGCTGCAACCCTTGGAGAGGGGCTGGGAGCCAGACCAAGGAGCTTTGCCCAGGGCTGAGTGGGACGGAGTTTGGGTGCTGGGTGCAGGCTCCAGGCTGGGGCACGGGGTGGGGTGCAGGAAGGGTGGAGGGGTGCAGGCTCTGGGAGGGCGGAGGGGTGGGTGCAGGCTTTGGGACAGAGTTTGGGGGCTGGAGGGTGGTGTTCGGGGGAGCGGACTGCCATGTAGCTTCCTTCCTCCCCTGTTGTCCCTCACCATAGCCTCAGTGGGGGATGGAGCTGCCCCTTGCCCAGTGTTTGCAGGAGTAGTGGCTGGGGGGAAACCCAGTCAAACTCTGGTTTTACTCTTTCACTGATGGGTCACTTAAACCCCTTACAAACTCCTTCCCGCCTCTCTCACTCCCCTTTTCTACTGGGCTTGTTTGATCTTTTCGGTGGAGCCAGATGAAAACCACAAACCCCAGTGAGAGCAACAGGCTGGAAGACTAGACTGAACCCACCACCCAGCCTAGTCCATCCCAGAGCCGAGGACTGAGGGCAAATGTCCCCTCACCCCCCGGCCACCTGCTTCCACTCCTGGCCTCTCCCAGCGCTGCCAATGATTCTGTGTGCCTGCATCGGGTGGAATTTCAAGCGGACCCCTCAACCCCCCGCTAAATTCATCCCTGTTTTGCGACCACTCTGCACCAAGAGCACCTTCCTTCCCTGCCCTAAAGCTGCTGGATGGCTAGAAAGCTGAGCTGGGCATTTGATTGATCTAGAATATTATCATGCCCCCCCCAAACCTTAATATCCACAAAGCTTTGGGGGGGGCTATTCCACCCCACCAAGCCGGTCTATTTCATTGTTGCAGGGCAAATGAAGGAGCCATGGTTTAATGGAAATATTCAGCCCCTACAGCGGTCTTGCAGCAGGGAAAGCAGAGTTGATGGGAAGGGAACTGGTTTGGATAGGAGCCCCCGTCCTCCTCCTTTGCAAATAATTTGGAGAGGGGAATCTGATCACTCAGTGCCTCAGTTTCCCCTCCTGCGGGGGGGGGGAAGGGAGTTAAAAGTCTCAGCCTGCCGTGTTGCAGACCTTTTGCATTCTCCCCTCTTGATGTATTTGGTTTCCTCCTCCAAACCTGCCTCGCTCTCACCTGGAGTTCACAGCACTAAGTACCGGCTCGGGGCTTTTTTCCTGGGTT
Source organism: Mauremys mutica (assembly GCF_020497125.1). Classification (NCBI taxonomy): domain Eukaryota; kingdom Metazoa; phylum Chordata; order Testudines; family Geoemydidae; genus Mauremys; species Mauremys mutica. Next base: position 27,373 of record NW_025423256.1, read on the forward strand.
ACATGATCCCAATTTTAGTTTTGAAACAGACACAGGCAGGCACAAGCTCACCCTCAAACAGCAACACCACATAAACCACAAAACCAGCCCAATATTACAAACCTACGGGGAATCGCAGGGTCAGACACTCACCGCTGGAAGCCCCAGCAGCTGCTCAGGTGAGTGAGGTCCACTGCAGAGATTCCTGTCTCCCACCGGGCCAGAAGCTCCCTCCTGGTCTCCTCCAGGTGAGTGCTGGGGGTGGGGGAGGGGGAAGGGAAGTAAGGCTGAAAAGCACATGTGCCTTCTCCCCCCTCCCGACCTGCAAGTACAGCCAGGGGCCGCCTCTGCCTCAGCCGGCCAGCGTCTCTAGTTGCCTAGCAACAGCTGCTGCTTCCGGGAGACGCAGAGCTTTGCTTCCGGGAGAGACGCTGCACCGCGGGGCCCTCTCGGGGCGGGGCCCAATTCAGGGGAATCGGGCAAATCGGCTTAAGGCCGGCCCTGCAGCTATTGAATGTCCTCCCTATGCCCCTTGTGTCACCAGAGCACATCCCTGCTAGCAGTTCTTGGATGGCCACAGAGAGCAGTGCACTGTGGGCAACTATCCCACTGTGCAACTAGCTGCAGGGTGTTTTGGGAAGGGTTTGCAACGCCTCACGGGCTGGTACAGCATCACATGATGCAGGTTTCTCTATCCCACCGTTCCACGGGCATCTTACTAGATTGCCAGCTGCTTTTCAACTGTGGTGTGCGTGGCGGGGTAGAGACTGTTTGTGTTCTGGGGAGAGACAGTGTGTGTGCTGGGGAAGAGTGAGTGTGTTGAGCTAGGTAGGAGCAGATCATTATTATCCCTACTTGAAAGAGGGAGAAGCTAAGGCTGAGAAAGGAGAATTGACTTGTCTTAGGTCACACAGCCAGTCAGTGGCAGAGTTGGGAATAGGACCCAAGAGCCCTGATTTTCAAACTAACCTTTGGATCTTGAATTTCATACACTGAATGACCTGAATAAAGTGCTCTCAGATGAGCTCCAGACCAACAACAGTAACAGTAATTATTCAGCAAGTATTTGAGGAGAACTGCAATGTTAGAGAGAATCATGAACTGCTCAGAGACCATTAATACAGAGAAGCCACAAAATTAATCAAACACAGAACTGGTTCTGACTTATTTCTTTGGTCTTAAAAGAGACCAACAAGGACCTGAGTCTCCTCCCTGTCAATAACCCCCTGCTCAGCCAATCAGGGTAGAGACTGAGGACGGGAGGCTGAGGGTTCTCACCAGAGAGCCCAAAGGATGGCCCAGGTCACTGGTGGGATCACTGCCCGAGCACTATTTCAGCCCCACATTTTTGGGTGGACTTCCCACAGTGGGAGCTGCAGAGCACTCCCCCGCAACACACACACACACACACACACACACACACACCCCTCTCCTGCTGTTGGGAGGGGAACAGGAGAAAGGACAAAAGAAGCAAGAAATGAAGAGAAAGGAGGGAGGGAGGGATGGAGGAAAAGGGGAAACAAAAAGGACAAACCCTAATGTCCACAGTGATTCTAAGGGACAAAATCCCAGGTGCGCAATAAAATTCTGCCTCCTTAAGCTCATGTTTTCCATGCCTAGAATTCAACTCTCACCAGATGGATCAGACTGAACAGGTTTCAAACCTCCAGGAGGCTCTTACCTTCTAAACAGGGACGGCTGTTTTCTAGTAAAATTACTAAAAGGGAAGGAGAAAACGCGAAAGAGGTTCCTCCTGGCGCTCACGTCCGTGAACCCGAATACTCTCTCAGTCCTCAGAGAGAGACCTGGAGAAGGAGACTTGCTGCAGCAAAGCCATAGGGGTCTCTGAGGTTTCCCTGGCCCCTCACCCCTGTCCTGCCTGGCTGATGTCAGCATCTCTCTGTGAGGTCACCACCTCCCCACCACCTTGGACCAATAGGCTGAGGTCCTGCAAAAGGCCTTTGTGATGTCACTGCCACACCCCTCCCTTGCTGTGCCAATGTCCTGCTCCTGGCCAGGCACTTTGGAGGGTTGAGCTACTCCCTGTGGATCACCCCACTCAAGGAGCGTTCGTTCTAGGCAGCAAGCCGGCTAGACAGGGAAACATCAGACGCTGCTCCCACTGCTACACTCAGTTTTTCAGAAATGAGTCGACTTTATGGCCAGAAGAGACCATTAGAGCATCTAATCTGACCCCCTGCATATCACAGGCCTCCTGTATGACACAAGAGCTACTTTTGGGGCAAACACATTCCAGAAAGGCATCTAGTCTTCATGAAATGACATCAGGAGATGGAGAATCCATCACTTTCCTTGGTAGCTTGTTCCTGGGGTAAATCATCCTCGCTGTTGAATCTTTGTGCCTTAGTTGTAATATGAATTTGTCTCTTTTCACCTTCCAGACATTGGGTCTTGTTATGCTTTTCTCTGCTAGATTAAAGAGCCCTTTAATATCCAATCTTTTCTCTCCATTAAGGCACTTCAACACTTCAGTGAAGTCACCTTTCAATCTTCTTTTGATAAGCTGGACAGGTTGAGCTCTTTCAATTGCTCCCTAGAAGGCATTTTTCTCCAGCCCTCAGAACATTTGGTGGCTCTTTGCTGCCCCAGCTCCAGTTTCACACCATCTTTTTCAAATGAGGACACCAAAACTGGAGGCAGTATTCCAGTATCAGTCTCACTGATGCCGTGTCACCTCCTGTAACGTTATTGACATAATCTGTAACTGTATAGATCACCGTTGCGACTGCTGTTCTATATTTGCAGCCAATATTGTAGAAAGGTTGTTGTGTAAGGGGTCTATGGAGAGGTTCTGATTGGCTGATTATAATGATGCCATCTCCAGATGTGTATCATTTTAGAAGTTGACGTTATGAATATTGGCTCTGTGCTGCCTGTATTTCAAACTTGTGCTCTGATTGAGGGAATGATACCTTTGTTTAATTGATGAAAACATAAACTAGACACTTAGAGGATTGAACTGATTTCAGCTGATGGACAGCTTTGCTAGGTTTTTATGCATTTGGACAGCAAAATGTTGAGTGTTCACATTCATTTCAAGCATCCTCATATGGTGGAGCTTCTGAACATAATGGAGAACGGAAATGAAAATGTTTTTCTTTTTTTAAGAGGGCACCTGGGTTTGAACAAAGGACCACTTGATCTGCAATTAAACACTCTACCACTGAGCTGTACCCCCAGTGCAACAGGAATATGGAATCGTGATCTCCAGGACTTTGAAGGACAGACCCTGCTTCATCGAGCTCCTTTGCCATTCCCAGACCACAGGTGGTTTTAAAAATGGGGTTTGATTAAACTTCTTAAATGTGGTAAACACCACAGCTTGCACCCCCACTGATATAGCTTCTCCCCATGACAGAGCTGCCACCTCCTGGGGAAGTGGATTGACTACACCAACAGGAAAACTCTCCCCCCTCAGCATGGAGCAGTGGTTCTCAAGCTGTGGGTCAGGATCGCAAAGTGGGTCGTGGCCCTGTTTTAATGGGGTCACCAGGGCTGGCATTAGACTTGTTGGGTCCTGGGCCTGAAGCCAAAAGTCTGAGCCCCCCCACCCAGGGCTGAATCCCTCAGGCTTTGGTTTTGCCCTCCCCCCACTGGGGCTCAGTCTTTGGCTCTCCCCCCTGCCCCCCCAAGTGGAGGGGCTTGGTGCTTCTTTCCAGGGCTACGTATTAAGTTATTTTGGCAAGAAGAGGTTGCAGTGAACAGACATTTGAGAAACCCTGGCACAGAGCATCTCCATTACTGAGCTGCAGCAGCACAGACTCACTGTTTGAAACATTGACCTGGCCTTGGCCTCTGAATATGTCTAGGCTTGGCTCCCTATGGCACTGTTGTGATCAGACACTGACAGTGCAGCCATGGAGACACCACACTCCAGCCTTGCCTAGCTGGCGAGGATCAAACCTTCACAGAAAGACCCCCATGGTTTTCTAGCCCAGCTCCCTAAGGCCTCAGCCACAACCACTTAACACAGGGGCCTTTCTACACTCTGGTTTTGTTCTCACTGAAGGGTCATTACAAATTGTTTGCTCAGACCAGCTTCCCCAGCACACTCACTGCTGTGCAGCTCTGTACGTGTGGCCATGGCTGAACAGCAAGAATTCCTGCCCATTTCCCTACTGGCTGGAGCATGGCTAGAGTGTGTTTGTGGTTAATTATGTTGCTGTAGATTGTTCATTCCCTGCCCTGGCAATTCAGACAGTCCCTTTTCCCGTTGTATCGCCAGCACCTCTGGGAGTCCAATAACAGAGGCAGGTTTTCTCTGGGCACTGAGATTTTTGAGAGCGTTGGTGGCTCCTTTCTTTCCTCACCCTGGAGAAACTCAGCTTTTTATTCCACCCTTGATGACTCATGGAATAACAACAGCAGCATGAAGAGGAGAGTGAATATCTCACTGCCAGGGGGAAGGTGGACGCATCCCCTCTGTCTGACCATTGCCATTGCAGGAGAGAAGGTTTCAGTGGAATCGAATGCCCTGGCTCAGACAATAGACACAGGGAGGTTTTGCTGTTCATGGATCTGTGCAAAGGAAATTGTGTGTCTGTGTGAAAATGAGGAGGGATATGAAATGCCCACGTGGTGGTGCCTAAGGCAAAAGGGAACCCTAGAGGATTAGAACAGGATAAGTTCTCAAGCAACATGTTTCTTACTTTGCCCATCTGTTAGTTTTGATGATTATTGATGGAAAGATTTTGCCATTGGGTCGTGTGTTTACACAAAAATTGACATTTACCAACTAATACATAATTCTTCCAAGTCTGCTGGTGGTGAGTTTAGAGGGACACACTCACTCCTCCCACCCCCCATGCCAGGCCTGTGCTCTCCAGAATGTCAACTTACCACAGAGCTGGAATCCTTCCCTCATCTCCCCCCAGGACCACTGCCCCACCCCCACTTCTGGGGTCCCCTTCCAACACTGTCCAACTCCCCTGCTGGCAGGATCCCTTCCCATTCCTTTCATTTCCTGCCTCCCCTCTGAGCAAAAGCTCTGCATTGTTCCCACACTGGGAATTGAACCCAGGCCGCCTGGGTGAAAAACCAGGAATTCAAATCATGAGATCATATGGGACTTGTATAGTCAATAGCATGTTTACACATTCACACCCAATAATTCAAAGTAGCCATTCAAAAAACCTTCAAAAACAGACTTCAAAGAGAAATTGCAGAGTTACAATTGATTTGCAAACTTAACACCATTAATTTGAACTTGAATAAGGACTGGGAGTAGCTGGCTCACAATAAAAGCAATTTTCCCTCTCTTGGTATTGACACCTCCCTATCAATTATGGGGAGAGGACCACATCCACCCTGACTGAATTAGCCTTCAACACTGGTTCTCCCTTTGTACGGTAACTCCCATCACTTCATGTTCCAATCTATATTTATGCTTCTATCTGCAATTTTCACTCCATGCATCTGAAGAAGTGGGCTTTTTACCCATGAACGCTTATGCCCAAATAAATCTGTTAGTCCTTAAGGTGCCACCGGACTCCTCATTGCTTTTAATTCTAAGCTGATCTTAACCCTTTCAGTACCCTTACAAACTCAGATGCTTCTCACCACAGGCTGGCTGGTGGCTTTTCAGCCAGGCTCTCCCCTTTCATCAGCGCTTCAGTTGCTTGGTGTGGGGGGTGTCTGTAGATGTAGGTGACAGAGAGAGATAAAGCCTGGCAAATGTCTCTCCTTTTATCATGTCCTTTCTTCCCTCATGGCTTTGCCCCCCCCCTTAGAGTCAGGTGAGCATCACTGCATCTCTCCAAGCAAGTCTGAGCAATTCCCCTGGGGTGTCCTCATGCAGGTGAGTCATTGCATTGTAGCTCTCTTGCTGGGCAATGGCTGTCGATGGGTTGTTTGACACCCTGTCCGGGTGTTGGTTACTTTCCTTGCTGTTGCCACTGGGGAGCTAATATTTGGCTGACTCCCCCACCTTGCAGCACAGTGACAACCACACTGCACAATTCTCATGACTTCATATGCATGAATGGTCTACATCTATGGGTAGAGAAATTACTTTCAGCAGATCATATCCTTTCCCTGATACCTTACAAGTCATGCTCTATATGTAAGATCACGATTATATGAAAATGAGGATTATGGGGGTTACAGCCGCTCCCCCAAAGGTATAGAATGTCAAACTGAGATTCTATGTTCATTTGTTCTGTAACAGCATTACAGAGATCCAATGACTGACCAATGGCATTTCCAAGTGCTAACATAGCAAGCGATGTCGGTCTCTCATTGGCCATCAGCGACTGAAGATGTGGTTTAATGAGCTGGAGCTTCAAGGCAAGGGTGGCTCTGTCCACTGCCTTCCGTTGCACTGCTGGGCACCAAGTCCCTGGTGGCCAATATGTGACGCTGGGAGAAGACAGTGTGGGGGGGGGGGAAGTGGCTGCAGGACTTTTGCCACCAGGGTCTAGCTGCCCAACTTCCTCCTGGTGCTGCTGGCCCCCCGTCGCCTTCAGGTAACACGGGAACTAAGGCAGGAATAGGGCGAGGAAGCGAGTAAAGCCGAGCAAGGAAGGCAGAAGTGAATCTTGTCTTCATGGGCCGCTTGCAATGACGTCTTTTTTCTGTGCCACAGCTGACAACAACATCCCAGACAGAAAAGCAGGAGGCCAAAAAGAAACCGAGCAGCTGCTGAAGTAGTTCAGTTGGGAGCGTGCTAGACTAACAGGCTCTTCTGTCCCCCTTTGTGCACGGGTGGGATGTTTTCTGAAAGTGCAGCAGTTCCTTTAACTGCCACGAGTCCCTCATTTCAGGCTGTGCAGCAGGAAAAGGCAGCATGGGCTTCTGCACCGAGTTGGCCCACCTGACCTTTCATTCTTCTCTTGCTCTTTGTCAGCAAGGGGAAGAAAAAGAAGCTCTCCCTCAAGCTGGAGTCACAAGGGCGACGTAAGGACGACTTCCTGAGTGCCCGCTCCAGACCTCTGCTCTGCCAGCTGACCTATTGAAGGGCTGCCACCACTTTCTCCAGGTTTGTCCATCTGTCTGTGCCAGGGTGAGCAAAAGCCAAACAGATGGAGTTTCTGTAGTGTAGTGGTTATCACATTTGCCTTACACGCAAAAGGTCCCTGGTTCAAAACCAGGCAGAAACATGCTGGCTTCCTTTTCCCAGATCCCCTTGCTGTTTAGGAAGGCCTCCTCATTCTCCTATTGGCCTGTCCGTGGGATAACTCCAACCCCTGCATGACAGAGGGTGCTGACAGCCGTGGAGAAAGCACCTTGGCGTCAGGCGGGAGAACCTAGAGGAGTGCGGCGTATCACCTTTTGGAGGCTTGTGGCTTGAACTCCTCTGCTGTTGGAGGTTGGCCGGTGGAGGCCGGCTCTTCCTGCTGGCCTCCTCTGCGTGACTTGTCAAAGGAGGAAGTGAGGCAGGAATGGGGGAAAAGAGGAAAGTCAAGCTGAGAAAGGCAGGGCAGAAAGTAAGCACATCATTGCAGCTAAATGGGGTTAGTAGAGCATCACCATTCGTTCTGCAAAGCCTGAGGAGGTGCGGTTGGCTGCTGGGAGGCAGAATCCTGTGCCTGCCTCTTGGCTTCCCAGGGATGGCTCCTTGCAGCCCAGGAGAAGCGGGGTTCTGGGGGGAAGGAAAAGCAGCAATGGCGAGGCTGAGTGGGCTCCTTTCTGGCCGAGATGGTGGGTCTGGGAGTTGCCTGTAAGCCATAAGTGGACTTGGTGGAGTGAAAACCGCTGCTCCATTCTGGCTGACCTGGGGGCGCCATTAATGACTTGGGAATGGGGGCAGGGCACTGCCTGTGAGCAAATGGGATCCAGGAAGCCCCAGCCTGCCCCTCCAGGGGCCGAGTCTTCTTCTTCTCTCCTGCCATGGGGAGCCCAGCCTTAAGCCTGCCCAGCATGCATTGCAGCTCGAGCATTAAGCCTTCCTGTGGCATAATCGAACTACGGCCTAGTGTAATCAGGTGTAAAGTTTAGATTGTGAATTTATCTTTAATTTCCATGGTAACTTACTTTGATCTTTTATGCCTACCACTTATAATCCTTAAAACTCCATCTTTCTGTAGTTAATAAATCTGTTTTATGAAACTGGTGTATTTTGCTTGAAGTTCTTGGGAAATCGCAGCTCCATTACAAGGCTGGTTCATGTACTATTCACAGTGAGGGAGGGGTGGAGTGGGTAATAAACTCACACTGATCAGGCTTCTGATTAAGGCAAGATGGTATGATCCAGGGACGCCAGGCTGCAGAGCTGGGGGGAATTGGCGGGAGGCTCTCTGTCATTAGTGTTATGAGTGGCTGGGAGAAGCATTCATGTAAGTCAGCTGGATGTGTCCCTACCTGTGGATGTCTGTGTAAGTGCAATATCTGCCAGAGATTCACAGCTCCTCACAGCATCATCGTGTGAGAGGGAGCCCAGGCAGTGGGACACAGGGCTCAGGGGTCCCACTGTTCAGGTTGTATCCCATAGATCCCATCACAGACTTTCAGCAACCACAGCAGATGTTCACTGAAACAGTGAGAGAGATGGCAAAATAGAGATCTCCAGGGCCTGCAGACATCAAACTATCAGGAATTCTGCGCACAGAGAGGACCCTGCAAGTGGAAAATGCCTTTGGAAAAGACCCTTCTGTCCCCAGCTGTGGTCGTACAGTGCTTAGTGCTCTGTGTTGTGGCCTCAAGAGCCATGGATGCAAGTTGAGTTACGGTGACCTTTTCCTTGTCTCCACGTTTCTTAGGTGCCTCCTTCCAACACTTGTCAGAAAAAACGACCGGTTTCTTTTGGAAGCATTTGCATTGCAAGGCAGAGGCAGTCCTCTCTGTTTCCTCAAAAGATTGACCAAAAGGTGGGAGGAGTGGACACATTTGGCAAGGCACTACTGGGTGCTGCATCTCTAACCTCCACTTTACCTGGCAGGTGCCTCCTGGACTTTTCTCCCAACTGCTCCATTTTTCATCAGTGACAATCAAAAGGAAGATGACATGACATCTGTGTGCAGACATCCCCAGCGAATCACAAGGATGTGTGGTGCAGGCTCTTGTGTTGCAGCAATTGTAGTTGAAGCAACCACCATGCTAATGCCAGTCACAGCAGCCTTTTCATCAACTCCAGGCTTGTGATCTGATTCTTTCCAATGCTTCTCTCCAAAGAAGCCTTTTCCTTAGCAAGCAATTAGAATCGTAGAACTTAAGATCAGAAGGGACCATTATGATCATCTAGTCTGACCTCCCGCAAGATGCAGGCCACAAAAGCTGACCCACCCACTCCTGAAATAATTCTCTCCCTTGACTCAGCTGTTGAAGTCCCCAAATCCTGATTTAAAGACTTCAAGTAGCAGATAATCCTCCAGCAAGCGACCCCTGCCCCATGCTGCGGAGGAAGGCGAAAAACCTCCAGGGCCACTGCCAATCTACCCTGGAGGAAAATTCCTTCCCGACCCCAAATATGGCGATCAGCTGAACCCCGAGCATGCGGGCAAGACTCTCCAGCCAAGGGATACCAAGGGAGGTCTCTTCTGTTTCCCGGAAAGACACAGGAAAATGTGAGCAGCGGAGACGAAAGCCATAGAACAAAGCACCACTGAGAGTTGAACCCAGGATCTCCAGTTTACTAAACAGGTGCTCTAAGCCAGCTAAGCCATGGTGCCTGCCTCAAGAAAGTATTTGCAACTGTTCCATTTGATGGCCCAGGACAACACCTGCAAATTCCAAACTACAGACGTTCCCCATTTCCCTCAAGACTTGCAAGGAAGAACTGGCAGGCCAAGCCAGGATCTCCTGGTTACTAGGAAGACACTTCAGCCAGCTCTTCCCAAAGATCACTATCCAGAGACCTTTAAACAGCCACTGCAGATGTTCACCGACAAAGAGATGCCAAAATAGAGTTCTCCACTGCCTGCAGCCATCACACTACCAGGAGTTCTGTGCACAGAGAGGCCCCTGCTGGTGGGAAAGGCTTTGGTAGAGACTCTTCTGACACCAGCCGTTCTCATATAGTGTTTAGCGCTCTGTGTTGTGACTTCAGCATCCAGAGATGCCAGTTCAGTTAGGGGACATTTTTCCTGTCTCCACATTTGTCTAATGGCTCCTTTCAACACTTGTCACCAAAAAGACGTGTTTCTTTTGCAAGCAATGTACAGCTAGGCAAAGGCAGTCTTCTCCATTTCCTCAAAAATCACCAAGCTGTGGGGAGAGGAGACACATTCAGCCAAACTGGATCCTGAATCTCCTCTTTCTTCAGCAGGTGTCTGTGAAGGACATAAATCTACACTGTGTAGAGGTCAAGAATAGGAGTTTATTACACACAGTGCTGGCGGAGTGGGCTTATTAGGCTCAGAGACACAGTTAATTAATTAATTACAATAGAATATATAGTTTTTCCATGGGCGGGGGAAAGTGACAGGCTAGGCAGTTCCACACCCCGGGACAGGTTTTGCAGCAAGACAAGATAGCACATTAGCCAATGATTAACAGATTAGATAATGTCTCCACCCATGGTCTCAAGTTAGCAAGTTAACATTTCATTAATACTTTGATAAAATGTTATTAGTATAAAATATATATGTTGAATTCTGATTTGGGATCCATAGGAATGGAGCAACTCCTTTGATTGTCCAACAGGTACATTCCTAGGGGTTAAAGCAAAGAAAGAGTGAAAGTATATGGCAATAAAGATTGTTTTCTGTGTGTCTTAAGGCAGGCATTGGTCCCTTGGAAGGGAGGTGGAAGGATGCCATATCTTATACTGATGTGCCAACTTTTCATAAACTCAAGGTTGGATCTGTGGGAAGAATGTCTCCCTAGAGAAGAAACAAACACAATAGGAATAGGGATTCTTTGTTCAGTCTGCAATTCTGAATAAGACACAATCATTTAGTTCTTAGCTCCAACACCTGGCAATTTGCTGACCAGGCCTATCTTAGCAAGCAAGGCTTTCTGTTTACCCCAGCTTTCTCTTAGCTGATCACGATTTCCTAGGCCTCTGATCCTTGACCATACTCTGGACTTTGGGTCTGGAAAAGAGCTGGCACAATCCATAGATCAGGTTGTTATATAAAATGCACGTGGATTTGAACCCTTCACATACAGTAATGGCAAAGTTCTTGGTTCAGGCTTGTAACAGTGATGGAATAAACTGAAGGTTCAAATCAAGTCTCTGGAGTCTATTCAAAGCTGGGATGGGTCATTCAGTCCTTTGTACAGAGCTTCAGTTTGTAGCAAAGTCCCTCCAGAGGTATGAAGCAGGATTGAAGACAAGATGGAGATGAGGCATCAGCCTTTTATAGTCTTTTGCCATGTGGTCTTTGCTTTCTTTGTCCCAAGGACACTCTGTCCAGCACGTGGCATAGAAAAACCTTAGAGTTCTCTCCATAGGCAGGTCCCTGCTACCTTGCTGAGTCACAAGGCATATCTGCCTTCTCTCCATGGGTCGATTGTATAGCTGATGGTCCTTAATGGGCCATCAAGCAGGCTAGACAGAACTGACACTGGAAGCAGAGCACAAGATTGAAATACGGGCAGCATAGAGCCAATATTAATAACGTCAACTACAATAATGATACACATCTAGAGATAGCATCATTATAATCAACCAATCAGAACCTCTCCATAGACCCCTTGCACGACACCTTTCTACAATATTGGCTGCAAATATAGAACAGTGGTCGCAACAGTGATCTATACAGTTACAGATTATGTCAATAACGTCACAGGAGGTGACACGGCATCAGTGAGACTGATACTGGAATACTGCCTCCAGTTTTGGTGTCCTCATTTGAAAAAGATGTTGTGAAATTGGAGCTGGGGCAGAAAGAGCCACCAAATGTTGTGAGGTCTGGAGGAAAATGCCTTCTAGTGAGCTACTGAAAGAGCTCAACCTGTTTAGCTGATCAAAAGAAGATTGAAAGGTGACTTCATTGAAGTGTTGAAGTGCCTTAATGGAGAGAAAAGATTGGATATTAAAGGGTTCTTTAAAATAGCAGAGAAAGGCCTAAGAAGACCCAGTGGCTGGAAGGTGAAAAGAGACAAATTCATATTACAACTAAGGCACAAATATTCAACAGCGAGGATGATTCACCACAGGAACAAGCTACCAGGGAAAGTGGTGGATTCTCCATCTCCTGATCTCGTTTAATGAAGACTAGATGCCTTACTGGAATGTCTTTGCCCCCAAAGTAGCTCTTGTGTCATACAGGAGGCCTGTGATATGCAGGGGGTCAGATTAGATGCTCTAATGGTCTCTTCTGGCCATAAAGTCGACTCATTACTGAAAAACTGAGTGTAGCATTAGGAGCAGTGTCTGATGTTTCCCTGTCTAGCCGGCTTGCTGCCTAGAACGAACGCTCCTTGAATGGGGTGATCCACAGGGACTAGTTGAAACCTGCAAAGTGCCTGGCCAGGGGCAGGACATTGGCCCAGCAAGGGAGGGGTCTGGCAGTGACATCACAAAGGCGTTTTGCAGGACCTCAGACTATTGGTCCAAGGTGTGGGGGGGAGGTGGTGACCTCACAGAGAGATGCTGACATCAGCCAGGCAGGACAGGGGCGAGGGGCCAGGGAAACCTCAGAGACCCCTGTGGCTTTGCTTCAGCAAGTCTCCTTCTCCAGGTCTCTCTTTGAGGACTGAGAGAGTATTCGAGTTCACGGACGTGAGCGCCAGGAGGAACCTCTTTCGAGTTTCCTCCTTCCCTTTTAGTGATTTTACTGGAAAACAGCCATCCCTGTTTAGAAGGTAAGAGCCTCCTCGAGGGAAGGGGTGTCATGGGGTGTCACAGTTCGGATGCCAGTGGCCCCCCCATGTATGGAAGTTCCCGCCCCCTGCTCTGTGTTCGCAGGGCCGGAGAGCAGCATTCCACGGCAGTGATTTGCTCCTGGCTGCCGGAGCAGAGCAGCAGGCTCAGCTGTCAGAACTTCCTGGAGCTAGGAAAGGGGAGGGGCCCAGCCTCTTTAGCAGGAATGCAGGGCAGGCGAGGTCACGGCGGGCATTGTGGGATACTGTCGGAGGCCAGTTATGGTGATTTAATGACCAGCAGCATCTACACTGGCACTTTCAGTTTGCTGCAAAAAGCTCTAGGCCTCTCATCGAAGTGGTTTTATTTTGTCACCAAAACAGGGCAGTTTTACCGCGAGACGTGGCATTGCAGTGTGTACACCAGCCACACCAAGCTGCCGACCGAGGGAGCGTTGTGTGTTCTTCACACACCTGAGCACTATATTTCTGCTGAAACAACTTTGTAGTGCAGACCTCGCCAAAGATTCACTCACACACACAGCTTGCAAGGAAAACGTCACCTGCTCCTCTGCTTTGCAGAATCCAAACACAAGGAAAGCTTGTCAGGGCCTGGTGGAGATGGCAGGGAGTCAGGTGTGGGCAGACACTATGTCTTACACCCAGGCAAGCACCATGGCTTAGCTGGCTAAAGCCCCTGCCTTGTAAACAGGTGATCCTGGGTTCAACTCCCAGTGGTGGCTTTTGGGGCACCTGCTATTGGCTACTGTCAGAGGACAAGATTCAGAGCTAGATGGGCCTTTGGTCTAGCCTAGTGTGGTTTTTCTCATGGTTTAAGTTACACTCACGGGCACTGGTGATAGAGTTACTGAAAGTTTGGGAGTTAGGCGCTGATAGATTAGTGGTCCAAGCCCCTTGTAGACACCCCCCCTCCCTCTGGGACAGGGGCAGGTCTGAGCTCTCACACCAAATGCTCATTGTGGCTGCCAGAACCTGAGTGGCTCATTTCATTTGCACCCTGGGTTGAGTCCTGCTTTGTGCACCGTGTCTGAGAATGAAAATCCTAAACCCCCCTTTGAAATGACGAATGCAGCAGGACGTGTCATTGTCCCTGCCCCAAAGCAGACAGACCAATGGAGAAATGCCATCGAGTCCAAGGTAATACTTCACTGCGGTTTTACCATTTCCACTTGCTAAACTCCCTCCTATCTGCCCAGCCCAGGTGTCCTCTGCCTCAGCTGCCGCTCCCGGACTGCTCTAGAGTCAAACATGCAGGGCCCCCAGGGGAACAGAGGCTGGGACAGGGCAGCAGCCTGGGCTGGGCAGATGCTGGGAGTTCTCGTTCCCTGAGAACTGGCCTGGCTCCCTTCCCATCAGCAAACAAATCAATTCCACGCCCCCTCCCCAGAAAAATCAGCCTGGAGCCAAGGGCAGCAGGGGACGATTCCCTTGAGTTCCCACCGAGGCAGGAGAGAACCCAGGGCCTTTCTAGCAGAGCTTATGGAACCAACATGGGGAAACCAGCCTTTAATAACAGGCAGTTCAAGTTTAAGCTCAGTGTTTTTAACAATTTTTACAACCGTAAATCACCCTTCAATCGCAGTGTCACTATCCATAACATTGCTTCAGACTTATAGGTTCCCAAGTGCAAAACTAAACATCTCTTCAAACACAAGAGAGTGCAGATCAGTCAGTGTTCAGAGTCATCCCACATAAAAGAATCATGTTGTGGTACATATTGGCATCATCATGTGGCCGTTGCCTTTCCCTCCGCTCTGTTAAAAGTTTTGGTATTTTGCACAGAAACTTTCTTCCCTCAGGAGAGACCTGGGAACCAAGGCTGCCAGACAAACACCTTTAAGAGGAGGCGTAACCTGTCAAAAAATGATCTCCCTCCTTCGGTTCAGTGACAGCCTGAAATGTTACTTATCCCGGCAGAGCCGGAGGATTGAAAGCAGCTACATCAAATCCCTGTGTAGCTCACAGGAATGAACACAAACATGCCCTGGTATCTGAAGAGATGTTTAGTTTTACTCTTGGTAAACTAGAAGTCTAAAGGGAAGGAAGGTGGTGCCATATATAGAGTGAAACACAAAACAATTATCATAGTTATGCTCATAGTGACTGCAAAATATTTCTATATTCTTCTTATCATCAGTGTATTATTTTCTCTGGCGTCTATACATTGACTATGCCTTGACCAAGAAATTTGAATCTTGATAAAATAATCGACTACCCCTGGTTAAGGCAATGGACTTGATACCCACTCGGGCGTCTCTACCCAGGTTCAGGTACTAACAACAGTGGCTGCCTTTTAGCCATAGCTTTTAATCAGGGCAATACATTGATCCTGTAAAATCATTTCCCAGCCGGAGTCCATCGCCCGCATTCCTTAGGGCATTAGGCCACCATGGGGACGTTTCATTTCCCTCCTCGATTTCACACAGAGACACAATTTCCTTTGCACAGATCCATGAACAGCAAAACCTCCCTGTGTCTCTTGTCTGAGCCAGGGCATTCGATTCCATTGAAACCTTCTCTCCTGCAATGGCAATGGTCATGCAGACGGGACGAGGCCACCTTCACCTCTGACAGTGAGATATTGGATCAGCTCTTTCTTTACGCTGCTGCTGTTAGTCCATGAAACATCAGGGATGGATGCAAGGCTGAGTTCATGCACCAACCCCCTGAAACATTTCAGTGCCCCAGAGAAATCCTGACTCCGGCTATTGGCATGATCTGGTGGAGATTCAAAGAGGAACGGGACGGTCTGAATTGTCAGTGTGGGGAATGAACAACAATCTATAGCAATGTCGTTAACCACAAACACACTCTAATCATGCTCCAGCCGGAAGAGAAATGGGCAGGAACCCTTGTTGTTCAGCCATGGACACACTTACACTAATGCACAGCCAGGAGTGTGCTGGGGGAGCTGGTCTGAGCAATGGGAAGTGACAATTCAGTGAGAACAGAATCATTGTGTAGTGAAGCACCTATACACCAAGTAGTTGTGGCCGAGTGGTTAAGGCGATGAACTAGAAATCCACTGGGGTCTCCCCAGGCAAGTTTGAATCCTGCCAACTACGGAAGCATTAGTGTATTGTCACTGCTCTTGTTGTAGTGCCCGAGCATCCACAGAGCCAGACCTGGTCTCACTCTGAAGCTGTCTACACTTAAAATGCTGCTGTGACACTGCTACAGCACTGTGGAGTAAACAGTTGCTACAGTGAGTGGAGGGGTTTTCCATCCCTGTAATAGCTACATTGACAGAACAATCTGTCCTTTCATTTAGCACTATCTAACCATGGCTTAGGGCAGCTTAATTATACTGATTCCAGGGTTTTTCACACCCTGAAAGACGTACTTCTTAGAGGGGTTATCCCATCACCCTCCCATTCCCTGGTCCTTCTCGCATGACCTGAGAGCAGCAATACCCGCAGTTCAAGAGGTGCAAACAATTCAATGTTTATTGGGGTAAACTTCCAGCAAGCAATGATTCCAATTTCCTTCCTCGGTATCACCCGTCCCAGCTCTGACACCACAGAGGCTTGTCTGTGTCCCTGTTCCCATTCCCTCTTCCTATTCCCCCCTTAGCAAAACATAACTCCAATTCCTCTACCCCCATTCCCATTCCCCCCTACTTCCTGATTGACTGCAGACTATACAGTAAAACTGGAGTTCTGCTTAGCTATACCTTAACCAATCATTTTACTGAAATGTAACTAACCAATCCCAACATACTGTAACATGATTATCTATCCAGTTATACCGCACCACCTGAATTGCTTTACAGCCAACAAATTAATTATACAGCAGCCAGAAACAATCACAGAACCAGACACAGATTATACAGACAAGCAATAGGAAAGTGGAGACTACAGTGATAGAACAATAAAGAAATTAGGATTTCAGGCCCCAGCTATTGATAAGTGAGTTGTTGCCAGACAGGATGCTATGATGGTAGAGGTTGTGGATGCTGGTTGCTTAACTGTCTGTCCCCCAGGGCAGGATTTTGAGGGTCTCAGAATGCCAGCACCCATCTTTTGTTTGCTTAAAACGCGAGCAGGGAGATTCCAACACCACAGAATTCATGGAACTCCAGGAAACGTGTAACTTTAGGTCCGGGTGAGTGTGCCTAAAAATCAGCTGTGCTGGAGAAGGTCTCTAGGAGTTGAAAGAGATGTGCCATCTTGGCCTCCCTAAAGAGTGTCATCAAATATTCATGAAAACTAGGGTTGATAAGTCACATTCTTTGTAGTGTTAGGATTGTGGACTGGTCCAAAGTGCCAGTTTTAAGACTCTTTTTTCCTCTCTCTTGGGTGTTCTGGTTTCTGCATAGAGACGTGGTTTCCAATCCCACTCCTGACATGACCATTTTCTTTTATCTGGAGAAAATGGCCTCACTTCAATCTCCTTTGCAACAATAGAGCACCATTTGTTTAGCTTTTCTATTCCAGTAGTTGTGAGAGACGTTCCAAACTAGGGGGAAACAGGGCCTTTTCTCTCGACCGATCAATTTTTGTCTTCCTTCATTCCAAGCCATTTTCTCAGATACAGCCGTATTTCCCACACTTTTTTGTTCAGCGTTCTTTGCTTTTATGAAATTTTAGGGTCATCATTTAATTGCCACACAACTGTACTTATGAAGTGAAGTGAAACACAATATTTTTTGGATATTCTTGCAGGAGAGTTTTGCTTTCTGACCTGGAATTGAACAGGGGCTACCCCAGGGGGACAATGCTGCTCCCTTTTCTTGCCTCATCCGACATTCCTGATGCCCTTTGTTTCCTTGCCCTTTTTAGGGTGAATTTACACTTCTCAGAAGTAGAATCCTTTACAAAACCACTCAAAATCTCAGCAGTGTCATAAGCAATGGCTTCCGGAAACGTGCCCAGCTTTTCTTTAATTTGGTGACACGGGTCCAGGCAAGGGACTGGATGCAGGCCTGGATCAGAATCTTGGTTACCAGAGCTAGAATTTCTATTTAAAAAGAGCTATTTTTCTGCAGCTATTAGATTTCCAACGTTGATTTCATTTTATACACATTTTGAGCATCTATTAAGGATAAATTGAACAAAAATACCACTTCTCTTTCCTCAACATCTGCATCATGAAGGGGAGCATTCCGAATAGGAAAGATCTTCTGTGGGGCATGGGTTACAAAAATGCTTTGGGAACCAAATACATGGGCATTTTGCCAAGTTAAAAATCACTTAATGTGGAATTCTCTCCCCAAATCATCTGAGAAAATACTGACTTAAATAATTGAACTACACTGTGATCATATGCACTTCCCTCAGTTAGTTGGGGTTCTGCTGTTGTTCACCATTTCCGAATAGAGATTTTAAATCACTGCAATTTCAGAGCAGGTTGCATCTGATTATTTAGAATCAGGACAAGAGATTCTCCCATCACATTCTCCTCTGATCCATTCAAAGCAGCTTCACTCAGCACTCTCTCAATAGTCAGTTATGTTATTTACAAAATTGTAAGTATCCCAGCATCCCCATAATGGGGGACAAAACAGTCCTCTTGCCAGAAGTGGCTTTACCAATAGATGAAACCTGGAATTTAAACGCCAAATAATCACACTATGTTTTGGATCCATTCAAGTTCCCCTTCCAGGTCTTTGACACTTTCAGCTCCAGTCATAGCGACTCTGATATAGGAGGAAAGAAATCAAAGCATCACCTCCAAGCACAGACAACTGAGAACTCTTCCTCATATGACATTTTGAGAAGTGGAGGGATAGAATGTGATGAAAATAAACTCTGCACAGAGAAGCCAAAATGTAACAGTTCTGGAGTGAGGGGGAAGGAGGGAATCTCTGAACCACCCCATCTCCTTCCAGTGTCACAGAGGCTGAAATGACACTTTTTTCCCCTGCTCCTCTTTATTTAACTATAACATGAAAAATTCCCAATGTAACTGCTCTTCAGCACAACCCAGAGCAACGTGAGAACAACTGGCAAGGATACAATCTGCATCACTGGTGACTCTAACAATCACTTTGCAATAGGAGGAATGGTATAAATGTGACGCTCCCTGGTTCCTCATAGGAAGGGCACACTCCAGTTACTTGTGGGATAATTGAGTTGATAGAAAGGACAAATGGGCCCACCTCAAAATAAGGCAAACTACAAAAGGCATAAATGGGCCACTCATCTGGCCAAGCTGAGGGATAACAGTGCTGCAAACTGTTCAAACAGATTTAAAAAGTTATGTGGGCAATAACAACAAGCAATGGCGCCCTGAACCTTCCCCAAAGAAGAGAAAGCGCAAGACCCAGCATAACAGTACCGGCAATTTGCCACAGTATTTATAATAAAATAATAATATAAAGCGTCTCTCAATTCCATACAGTGTCACTTAATAAACCAGTGAATTCCCAGGACCGGTTCCTCAGGTGTTTGAAGATGCCGAACACCTTGCTTGTGAGGGACTAGAATACCCACATACATGTTGGGAACACACATACACTGTGCTAGTCTGTTCCCCTATGTTCACTCTTCTAGAAAATTATGATCCATTTTGTTCATAGTATGTGTCAGGGCTGAATCCCCACTCTGTCACTCCAAGCGCAGAAAGTGGGGGCCCGACAGGATTCTACAGATTAATTTGTGCCACTGTAGGCTTGTATTAAACCCCCAAAGTTACAGCTTTTCTCTGACCTTGGCTTGGTAAATGCTGCCACCACCCAAAGGCAAAAAACCCCCAAACCCTTGGACCCAGGAAGGAGCACTTGAGAATTCTTCCCTCTGGGGCACCCTCAAGCCCTTTCACCTCCCCTCCGGGAAGGAGCTGAGAAAGAAAACAAAGGAAATTAGCTGTGGCTACCAGCTAATCAAACAACACACAGAAACCTCTTAGGACACCAAAAATCCAATCCTGTTCTTAAAAGAGGTCAATTTTATTAAAATTGAAAAGGAAAACAATACATCTGGAAGTTAGGCTTTTGCTAGATCTTAAAAGAAAGTTTTAGTAAGCACCCAAAATAGCTTTCTTGGGGGTTCAGCTTAAAGCTTACAAGCAAACACACACATCTGGGACAGCACCGAGGAGATCCAAAAGCCAAAATAAAAAATAAACCTGATTGTGTCTGTCTAAACATTCCCTGGCCAAATCATTTCTTCTAGGTATGGAAGATGAATTTTCATACCTGCTTCAAGCCATACACAGCATTGCTACTCCGTGTCGCCTTCTCCGGAGAACAACAGACAAAGGGAAAGTTACTTTCCCATTTAAAAAAGTTCTAGCCTTTCCATTGGCTCTTTTGGTCAGGTGCCCACTCTTTTTCTTTTACCTGTTGGCTTGTTAACCCTTTACAGGCAAAGCAAGCAGAGAAGTCACACCAACAAGGATTTTACAGCAATCTGCCTTGCTGGGTGTTTATAAAAGGACGAGCCCTCCCCTCCCCTTCATTTATCACTGTATGGCTTGTGAGGTATCATTTTAAAAGACAATCTACTGACTATCCTCCTGTTAAACTGTGTAGCAACATTGTATGTAAACTGATGAGATTTTATGGTATGATATTACTGAAAAAGCTGCAACCCTAACCAAGTTCCTCAGAGACAGCAAGGCAAACAGCTGGTCAAATAGCCATTCTCCATCAGGGGGAAGGTGTGAAGATGACATTTACGTTCCATCACAGAGACACTTGAAGCTTGTATCTATGACAGCCTGTCACCATGACTCAGCTGGGAACTGAAGTGGTTTCTAGTACAAAGGACTGAATTATAAAAAGAGGTGAGGAAAATGCATGAGACTCTCTCTCTCTCCCCTTTCCCTCTGCTCATGACAACTCCTGAAGAACTGAATGTGGGCGGCAGGGGCAGGTTAGGGGGAGTCCTGGCTGAAAGGAAAACCAGCCTGTCTCAGCAGATGGTGAGAGAAACATTTGTTTTAAATCCCTTTTAGCTTGTTAGGTTAAACATTAGTTTATGTTTTATCTTTGCATTTCTTTCATAAACAATTCTGGTTTTTATGACTCATTACTTGTAGTCACTTCAAATCTTTTTTTTCAGTAGTTAATAATTTTGTTTCCTTTTTTTTATCAAACCAGTGTGTTTGGATTAAAGTTTGTTGGAAACTCCATTTGGAATAACAAGGCTGGCGCATGTCATTTTCCACTGATGAAACAACAGATTTCATATGAGCTCCCATTGTTCAGGAGTGTGCTGGACAGTGCAAGATGCACATTTCTGGGGGAAGTCTGGGAGCAGATAATTTTCTGGGGTTCTCCTGTGGGGTACTGTAATTGGTGAGTCACTGACTAGCAGCACTCAATACTGTGTAGCTGGGAGCGAGTTACATGCTGGAGACTGCGTGTGAACTGCCCAGGAGTGGCTGCTCTCACAGTAGAGCAGTGTAAAAGGCATCCCAGCTTGGGGAACTGAGGGGACACAGCTGTTAACAGCCCAGATTGTACTGTGCTTAATGTCACAGACACTCAATTTCAAAGAGTCTCCTAAAACACACAGAAAGTAAATCCATGTCCCAGAAATCGAAGTCTCCCTGGCACTGCTTCTTGCTGACAGATGGGTCCAGAGACAAAGAGAGAGTCCTGGGCAAGCTGGAAACATAAGTGTGGGGCTCAGTGGAGAACGGGAACAGGAAGGGCAGGGATATTATTGAATGCAGGATCTCAGCATGTCAGGATAACACATACTCGATGTCAGGATAACATATTGCAGCCCATTGGCAAACATAATCCCAAATATACATATAAAATGATGGGGTCTAAATTAGTGATTTCCATTGATTTATACAAGGGCAATAAGATATTCTCTGTATTACTGTCTATCCCTTTCTAAATAATTCCTAACATCCTGTTTGCTTTTTTGACTTCTGCTGCACACTGCTGGATGTCTTCAGAGAACTATCCACAATGACAAAAAGATCTTTTTCCTGATTAGCCTAATTTTGCCCCCATCATATTGTATGTATAGTTGGGGTTATTTTTTCCAATCTGCATTACTTGACATTTATACACATTTGCCATTTTGTTGCCCAGTCACTTAGTTTTGTGAGATCTTTTTGAAGTTCTTCACAGTTTGCTTTGGTCTGAACTATCTTGAGCAGTTTAGTATTGTGATGTTATTGATATAATCTGGGACCATACAGAACATGGGTGCAACCAAGGTCCTGTAGTGGCACCAAATCTTATGTAAAGGGGGTCATATAAGGTGTCCAAGACCAGGTTATGGGTTGCTGGTTATAATTATGGTGTCTATATGTATGTATCATTTTGTAGTTGAAGTTATGAGTATTGGCTCTACACTGTCTGTATTTCGAATTTATGCTGTGCTTCTGGGAGACATCCCAGACAAGCTGGTGTTAGGTCTGCCTAGCATGCTTGATGGCCCATTAAGGGCCATCAGCTATTCAACTGACCCATTGAGAGAAGGCAGATATGCCTTGTAACTCAGCAAAGTATGCAGGTACTTGCCCATGGGACTCCAGACTCCATTTTGCTGTCATTTTCCACAGTAAGAACAAAGAGGTTCTTACACCTGGAAAAGCCTATAAAAGGCTGATGCCTCATCTCCATCTTGTTTTCAATCCTGCTTCTTACCTCTGGAGGAACTTTGCTACAAACTGAAGCTCTGAACAAAGGATTGACTGACCCATCCCAGAGAGGGCTGTACTCCAGAGACTTGATTTGAACCTGCAGTTTACTCCATCAGTGCTACAAGCCTGAACTAAGAACTTTGCCATTACTGCATGTCATTGATTCCATTTAACCAATTCTAGCTCTCATCTCTATATTTTTCCTTTGATGAATAAACCTTTAGATTTTAGATTCTAAAGGATTGGCAACAGCGTGATTTGTGGATAAGATCTGATGTGTACATTGACCTGGGTCTGGGGCTTGATTCTTTGGGATCGAGAGAACCTTTTTCTTTTATTGAGGTGTTGGTTTTCATAACCATTCATCCCCAGGACGAGTGCACTGGTGGAAGACTGGAGTGTCTAAGGGAATTGCTTGTGTGACTTGTGGTTAACCAGTGGGGTGAAACCAAAGTCCTCTTTGTCTGGCTGGTTTGGTTTGCCTTGCCTTAAAAGTGGAAAAATCCCAGCCTTGGGCTGTAACTGCCCTGTTAAGCGATTTGTCACTCTCAGTTGGGTCCCACCAGAACCGCATTGTCACAAGTATCATCTGCAAACTTTGCCACCTCACTGTTTACCCCTTTCTCCAGATCATTTATGAATACGTTGAATACGATTGGTCCTAGGACTGACCCTTGGGGAACACCACTAGTTATTCCTCTCCATTCCGAAAATTTACCATTTATTCCTACCCTTTGTTCCCTGTCTTTTAACCAGTTCTCAATCCATGAAAAGATCTTCTCTCATACCCGTGATAACATAATTTATGTAAGAGCCTTTGGTGAGGGACTTTGTCAAAGGCTTTCTGGAAATCTAAGTACACTATGTCCACTGGATCCCCCTTTGTCCACATTTGTTGACACCTTCAGAGAACTCTAATAGATTAGTAAGACATGATTTCCCTTTACAGAAACCATATTGACTTTTGCTCAACAATTTTTGTTCTTCTATGTGCCTGACAATTTTATTCCTTTACTACTGTTCCAACTAATTTGCCTAGTGCAGACGTTAGACTTACCAGTCTGCAACTGCCAGGATCGCCTCTAGAGCCCTTTTTAAATATTGGCGTTACATTAGCAATCTTCCAGTCATTGGCTACAGAAGCCAATTTAAAGACAGGTTACAAACCATAGCTAATAGTTCCCCAATTTCACATTTGAGTTCCTTCAGAACTCTTGGTAAATACCATCTGGTTCCGGTGACTTGTTACAGTTAAGTTTATCAAGTAGTTCTAAAACCTGCTCTAGTGACACTTCAATCTGTGGCAGTTCCTCAGATTTGTCACCCACAAAAGGTTTGGGAATCTCACCAACATCCTCAGCCATGAAGACTGAAGCAAAGAATCCATTTAGTTTCTCTGCAATGACTTTCTCGTCTTTAAGGGCTCCTTTTGTATCTCAATCGTCCAGTGGCCCCACTGGTTGTTTAGCAGACTTCCTGCTTTTGATGTACTTAATAAACATTTTGTTATTACCTTTTGAGTTTTTGGCTAGCCCCTTCTTCAAACTCCTCTTTGGCTTTTCTTATTACATTTTTACACTTAATTGGGTAGTGTTTATGCTTCTTTCTATGTACCTCACTAGGATTTGACTTCCACTTTTTAAAAGATGCCTTTTTATCTCTCACTGCTTCTTTTACATGGTCATTAAGCCACGGTGACTCTTTTTTAGTTCTTTTGCTGTTTTTTAATTTGGGGTATATATTTAAGTTGGGCCTCTAATATTGTGTTTTTGAAAAGTGTCCATGCAGCTTGCAGGGATTTCACTCTAGTCACTGTACCTTTTAATTTGTTTAACTAACCCCCTCATTTTTGCATAGTTTCCCTTCCTGAAATTAAATGTCAGTGTTCAGCTGTTCTTCCCACCACAGGAATGTTAAATGTTGTTATATTATGGTCACTATTTCCAAGCGGTCCTGTTACAGTTAGCCCTTGGACTAGACCCTGTGCTCCACTCAGGACTAAATCGAGAGTTGCTTCTCCCATTGCAGGTTCTTGTACCAGCTGCTCCAAGGAACAGTCATTTAAAGTATCCAGAAATTTTGTCTCTGCATTTTGTCCTGAGGTGACATGTACCCAGTCAATATGGGGATAATTGAAATCTCCCACTATGATGGAGTTCTTTATTTTGATAGCCTCTCTAATCTCTCTTCGCATTTCATCCTCACTATCACTGTCTTTGACAGGTGGTCGATAACAGATCCCTATTGTTATATTCTTATTAGAGCATGGAATTACTATCCAGAGAGATTCTATGGAACATGTGGTTTCATTTAAGATTTTTACTTCATTTGAGTTTACATTTTCTTTAACATACAGTGCCACTCCCCTCCCCACCCCCCCAGTATGACCTGCTCTGTCCTTCGATATATTTTGTACCTTGCAACGATTGTGTCCCATTGATTGTCCTCACTCCACCAGGTTTCTGTGATGCCTATTATGCCAATATCCTCCTTTAACACAAGGCACTCTAATTCACCCATCTTATTATTTAGACTTCTAGCTTTTGTGTACAAGCACTTTAAAAACTTGTCACTGTTTATTTGTCTGCCTTTTTCTGATGTGTCAGATTCTTGTGTGTGTGAATGCTTCTCGTCTGATCTGGCCCCTACTTTATCCTCTTCCAACCTCTCTTCCTGCCTAAAACTAGAAAATCTCTATCACTAGAGTCTCCTCTAAGACAAGTCTCTGTCCGATCCACTAGCTCCTCTGCAGCCATTGGCTTTCCCCCATCTCTTAGTTTAAAAACTGCTCTGCAACCTTTTTAATGTTAAGTGCCACCAGCCTGGTTCCACTTTGGTTTAGGTGGAGCCCATCCTTCCTGTATAGGCTCCCCCATCCCCAAAGTTTCCCCAGTTCCTAGTCAATCTAAACGCCTCCTCTCTACACCATCATCTCATCCACCCATTGAGACTCTGAAGCTCAGGGCAGGTAATCATACATGCTACACTGAAAGCAATAAACAGGATAGCCCTCACTCTGCTGCTGGGCTTCTGCCTGCATTCTCTCTTACAGCTACCTAGGTTAACAACAGGGGTTTTGTTTCAACCAAGAAGTTTGTATTATAGCTTAAGTGTTTTAAAGAATGGCAAGAGTACCTCGCCCCCTTCCCACTCCCCTTCCAAACTCCCTCACAAAACTCCCCGTTAGCAGCCCTGTTTGCAAAGCTCCCTGGTCACTTGCTCACTGCTTTACAAAGCACTCCCCTATCACATACCCCCCTGCCCCCAGCCCCTGCTTGAGCCACTCAGGGTAGGGGGCTGGGAGCACCCCCAGTACCCCAGCCCACCCTCCCAGCCCTGACTCCTGCATCCCCTCCCACATAACAAGCCCTCACACCCCCTGCTCTGACTCCTGCACCCCCCCCCACATCCTCAACCACTCCCTGAGCACCAAATGGGAGCTCCTGCACACCCCCCCTCTACATTGCCACCTGCACCCCTCACACCAAATGGGAGCTGCCCCAGGTAAGCACTTCACACCCCAACCTCCTGCCCCAACCCTGAGCCCCCTCCTGCATCCTAAAATCTGGCCAGACCCTGCACCCCAATCTCCAGCTGCTCCTGCGCCCTAACTCCCTCCCAGACCCTGCACCCCCAGCCCTGACTCCTGCACCCTGAACACCCTGCCCTCCCTGACCCCGGCACCCCCTCACACCCCCAGCCCTTACTCCTTCACCCCTCTCAAACACACCCCAGTTCTCTGCCCTCCCTGATTCCTGCAGCCACCCATAACCACTTATCCCCCACCCCCTGCCCATCACAGACCCCCAGCCCTGACTCCTGCACCCTCCCACACAGCCTCCTGCCCCCCCACATCCCCACCTGCATTGCTCGCATGAAACAGGAGCTGCTCTAGGTAAGTGCTCCAAACCCCAACCCCCTGCCCCAACCCTGAGCCCCCTCCCACACCCTAACTCCTGGCCAGACCCTGCACTCCAACATTTTTAATTTTTAAAAAAGGGCTCTTATCCAAAGCACTTTAAAATAGTTAGCTAACGGCACAAACAATATATGGAAAGATCATTAAGTGGTGCACCAAGACTCTCAGCGGTTTTCAAGTGGTCTGTGGAAAAATCGGTTAGACGACAAAAACAATCAATGTACCTCACTTTATTTTCATTTACTTCCTATTACTTGGAGGAGGAGGAAGGAAAAAAAGAATGAAAAATGGGGGTGGGAGGGAAATGAGAGAATGTTCTTCTTCTTGCCTATGTCCCAAGGAGGGACCCCTAAAATGGAGCTGAGCACAGGGCCCCACTAACGCTAAATCCGCCACTGAGCTTCCTTCTCTGGATACCCCCAGCCAGCAGTCAAGGACGCACGGAGTGTCTGTGTGATAAGTGACCCTGGGCCAGCAGCTCTGACTCCAGCAGCCTGCTCGTTACACCCCAAGCATTATTGTGGTCTGGGTGGAGAAGGCTCAGGGTTTGAGAGGTCAGGGGTAGGAAGCTTCTGCTGATTATGCCGCTCCTAACCCTGTTTTACTTGAGTAAACAGGAGATATTTTACACTATGCGGTATGGCTCCTGTGCTCTGTTCCCAAAGTGTTCTGCAGCAAGGGAGGGTCTCTGGTAGCTTGCGTGTCACTGGCATATCGGGGTGATGCTGCAACAGGACAGAGTAGAGGTAGCATTGTGGGGCTGGCGTGAACCATCTCTCTTCTTTTCCCCTTCCAAGAACAGAGGGGAGAGTAACCCTTACCCAGCGAGGTCACATTCTCATAGTTCTCCTGCATGACATCCCTGTAGAGGGCTCTCTGAGTGGGGTCCAGCAGAGCCCCCTCTTCCCTGGTGAAATACACAGCCACCTCCTCGGTCACCGGCCCCTGAAAGAGCGAGAGTCCAACACTCAGTACCTGCTGCCCCACTCACAGCCCCCCTATACATGGGGGACAGGAGCCAAACAGAAACTCTGGGTGGATTGCAGTCAGAGTCCCACCCCCACCCTGCTCAGAGCATCCAGGAAACACCAGGGGGAGGGGACGAAGCGAGAGCCCCTCCTCTCTCCTAGCAGACCCATCACACACCTACTAGCCACTGACTGATTCAGGAGATGGAGCCCCTAGCAGGGTCCAGGGAGAGCTCGCTGGCAGGGAGTCCAACAACCTCCCCATTCTGAAGAGCTGGATGTGAAGGGAGGGGAAGCTCCCCTAAGCCTCACTGGTGGGTGCCCACTTCATATCTCACAGCAGCCGCTGGTTAGTCAGGTCGGGCTCCAGCACTATGAGTCTGGTCAGTTTTCCCAGCCCCATGCAGCGGGGTTATTTTCTGCTCCACAAACTAGAGCATTTCCACCGCCGAACCTCCTGGGTCTGTTCCTAGAATCTAGGCCACATATTAAATAACTCCCAGCAGGTTTAGCACACCCCTGTCCTCCTCCCTTTCTCCACCCTGTGCATTTCCTGCAAACCAGTCTGCAACCTCCAAACCAGCCTGTGCAAACCTTCCCATCTCCCACGTATTTGCTGTCCCTCTCCCGCCCTGGAGGAACCCACCAGCAACCCCCTGATAATACCTACCTGAACTGGCTCCTCTGCAGCCATTTCTCTCCCCTGTCCAACGAGAGGACGGGATGAACTGGAGCGAAACATGGACGTTATTCTGCAGCCTGGCAGGGCGAGAAGGGCAGTTGTGAAGGTTTCAGAACAGGCTTTAATTCATTTCACAGCATGATTCCCCCTGGCCCTTTCCCTGCAGACAGACACCCTAGAGTCTGCCATGCTGAGAAAGGCTTGATCTCTTTGTACAGTGTAGACCTGGCCTCTCCTGCCAGGCTAAGCCCACAGAGACATTTTTAACCTCCCTTCTCCCTCTCCTCACCCCGTAACAAAGTCTCTGAAAACAAGGCTAGAAAAAAGCAGAACCAAAGTCAGAGTCACTGTCGGGGATCCCCTCAGACACTGACCGCACGGCAGCCACACCCCAGCAGGAGGGATATGGAGTCAGGAACTGGATTTTCCTCTGTCTGATTCTCATCTTTTCCACAGGAAAGTGACTTACTGCACCCTGGGTAGAAACATCTGTCTGGGCAGATTAGAGATCTGGAAATCTCTCTCCAAACTCTTCTCCCCCACAGCCCCTTTCAGTCTCTCTTTCTCCTTCTATCTCCTTTTCCTCTCTCCCTGCCCGTCTGGTAGGAAAGTCCCATTCCTGGGTAGTTTGCTCCCCCATGGCTGGATTTGCTCCTGCAATTGTTAATTGGATGAGAAACGAGGGGGGTCTGTTTGTGTGGAGTCATTTTAAGGCCAGACCCCAGCATTTTCCCTTCGTTTCTTTCAGTTACCTGGAGACTCTGGCTCAGAATTTAGTATTAACAGAGCCCAGGGCTGCCCTAGGGGGCTAGGACCAGCTGGAGAAAGTCATCCCCTGGGCCGGGCAGAGAAGCAGCTTTAATTCAGGTCACTTCCCAGCACAGAACCCCGATGGGGGAGCAGCAGCTGCTAAGCCTGGTCTCCCAGATCACTATGGAGGCTGCAGCGTCTGACCCAGGAAGCTGAACCCCAGTATCCTGAGCAGAGAGGGACAGAGCGTTTGAGCAGCTTCCCTCCTTTAGCTCTCTGGGGAGAGCAGCTAATGAGACCAGCAATTCTCCCTGTGAGGAGGGGCTCTCATTTGCCCCACTGTCCATCCGGAGTCACTCCTTGTCTTTCCATTCAGTGACTCTGGATTAACAATGGTCTCAATGAAACCAGAGTTCAGAAAGAATGAGTCCAGAACGCTGTGGAAGAGACCATCGTGTGGCAGTGCTGACTCCCTTCCCACCTCCCTCATACCCCAGATCGAGAACAAGGACTGGGGGGCACAATTTTCCAAATGGAACTGAAAGTTCCTGCAGTTTTCAAAAGAGGAGAAAAGCAAAATCTGTGATTTCATACTCACAGTGTTTGATAAGTGGATAGAAAGTTATCCCAGTGACAGGGCATGTGACTGGGGAATGCCCAGCAGTGCTTGGAGCCAGGACTCTGGCACAAGTTGATCAGAGAGAAGGATCATGGTTAGTAGCAGCCCCCAGACACTCCCCAGTACCCAGACCCCACAGCCGGGGCAACAGACACCCCCTAGCCAGGGTCCCACCAGATATTCCCTGGGACGCAGCTCCCAGAATCCCTGGCCAGGGACCCCAGATACCCCTCAAAGCCCCACTGGCCAGGGAAGCCCCACCAGACCATGATTGCCAGGTTGGGAATCCCAAAGGGTTCCCCCCACCAAGTGCCCCCAGCAGCCAGGGACACCCCGCCAGGAACTCAGTCCCTCACTGCCTGCCTAGGACACCCCCCTGATTTCCAGCAGGATCTGCCATGTCGTTTGTCTGGGACCCCCTCCTCTGCCCTGATGCTTTTCAGTGGTACCCTTCACTTTGCTTGCCTGACATCCCCTGAGCTAGTGCCAGAGCTCCGCTCCCTCCCCCCCACCCCTGTGCACTGGGCAGGGCAGCGATCCCAGGAGTCTGCGGGGGAAGCCCAGACAGAGCCCCTGGCACAGCACCAGGCTCCCTCTAACCCCCGCCCCACCCTCAAGAGACGCCCAACCCACTGTTCTGCAGCCAACAGCGACACCCAACTCCAGGACCCAAAGCCTCAGGGCTGGGCACATCAGAACCAACCCCCCCAAACCTCCAGAACCCACCAATTTGATTAGGGTCCCACCTGCCCAGTCACCTAAACAACTCCCACTACCACAACACCCCTTCAGCTCCAGCTGAAATCTCCCCACACAGACACCCCTTCCCCCAGTGCAACAGTGTTACCTCACAGTGCCTGAGAAGTGGATAGAAAGTGACCACCGCCCCCTGCTGGCCAGTCACACAGGCAGAGGGAGCCCTGGGGGATGTCTCTTGAACAGGAGAATGGAAGGCCTGGAGGGACAAAATAGGTAAGAAATGTTCATGCCTGTTACTAACAAATAATGGCCACCATGGATCCACCCCAGAGGTGGCTGCATCTTAGCACTGTGGGAATCAACCTCTCACAGAGACTATTTGTCATGGGGTTTGGGATACTTCTGGACCCACACTGCACTTAGAGTGACCTCCTCATCCCGTGCCGGCTGTTCCCCCTGTCTCTCAATCCCAGCAACTTCTCCTTTCTTGGAGGAAGCCTGTTGCCCTGAATCACTGTCCATCCTGGAGGTTGCAGGGGGTTAAATTCCCCAGTGCTGATCTTTCCCTTCTCCTTTGAGAACCATTTCTTCCCCCCTTTATCTGTGTTAAAATGTTTGCTGAAGAAAGAGACCAGCCAGATATTTAATACCCATCAAAGCCAGAGGTCTCTCCCTGTTTGGGGCTCAGTGGTTCCCAGCTGGTAACGGGAGAGTTCGCTGGACCCTTTTTTTTTCTCCAGCTGGCACGGGATGAGGAGGTCTCTGTGAGTGCAGTGTGGGTCCAGAAGTATCCCAAACCCCATAGCAAATGGCCTCTGTGAGGGGTTGATTCCCCCTGTGCTAAGATGCAGCCACTTCTGGGGTGGATCCAGGGTGGCCATTATTTGCTAGTGACAGGCCATGGACATTTCTTACCTTTCTTGCCCTCCAGAGCTTCCATTCTCCTGTTCAAGAGACATCCCCCAGGGCGCCCTCTGCCTGTGTGACTGGCCAGCAGGGGGCGGTGATCACTTTCTATCCACTTAGCAGACACTGTGAGGTAACAGTGTTGTGTGGGGTGGGGGGAGGTGTCTGTGGGGGGAGATTGCAGGGGGTACCCTAGTGAGGTTGGTGGGTTCTGGAGATTTGGGGTTTCAGGGGGTGGTTGTGATGTGCCCAGCCCTGAGGCTGTGGGACCTGGAGGTGGGTATCGCTGGGGGCCTGGTGGCTGCAGAACAGCCGGGGTGGGCGTCTCTTGGGGAGGCGGGACAGGGGGTTAGAGGGAGCCTGGTGCTGTGCCAGGGGCTCTGTCTGGGCTTCCCCGGCTGGCTCCTGGGATCGCTGCCCTGCCCAGTGCACAGAGCTGGGGGAGGGGATCCCTGGCACTAGGTCAGGGGATGCCAGGGAAGCAGAGTGAGGGGTCCCACTGAAAAGCATCAGGGGGTCCCGCTGGGTGGAGGAGGGGGTCCCAGGCAAATGGCAGGGCAGATCCTGCTGGTGGGGGTGTGCGGGGCGGGTCCTAGGCAGGCAGTGAGGAACTGAGTTCCCAGTAGGCAAGTCTCTGGCTGCTGGGGGCTCTTGGTGGGGGGAACCCTTTGGGATTCCCAACCTGACAGTCATGGTCTGGTGGGGCTTCCCTGGCCGGTGGGGCTTTGAGGGGTATCTGGGGTCCCTGGCTGGGGACTCTGGGGGCTGCATCCCAGGGAATAGCTGTTGGGCCCCTGGCTGTGGGAACTTCTACTAACCATGATCCTTCTCTCTGATCAACTCGTGCCAGAGTCCTGGCTCCAAGCACTGCCGGGCATTCCCCAGTCACCGGCCCTGTCACTGTGATAACTTTCTGTCCACTTATCAGACACTGTGAGTGTGAAATCACAGATTTTGCTTTTCTCCTCTTTTGAAAACTGCAGGAACTTTTGGTTCAGTTTAGAAAATTTGTGCCCCCCAGTCCTGAGAGCAGCTAGGGGGCATCACGGTGAGAGAACAAAGAGGGACCCCTTGTCTCTCCCAGCAGATCCATCACACACCTACTAGCCAGAGGCTGATACAACCCCATGGTGGGGAACCCAACACCCTCCCCACTGCCAGCAGCTGGATGTGAGGGGCTGGGACATCTTCCCTACACCTCCCTGCTGGGTGCCCCCTTTCCATGTCATACCAGCCTCTGACTAGCAGGCTGAGGATTCAGCACTGGAAGTCTGGTCAGTTTTCCCAGCTCTGCCCAGGGGGTTGGTGTCTCTATTTCCTGTTTCACAAATTAGGGAATTTTCTCCCCCAACACCCAAATGTTTGTTCTGAGGATCTAGGCCCCAATTAAACAAGTCCCAGCAGGTTTGTCACACACTGTCCCACTCCCTTTCCTCACCCAGGGTATTCCCTGCCCCCTCCAGCCCTAACTCCCCAGAAGTTGCCACCTCTTCAGTATTTCCTGCCCCTCCCCCTCCAGCAGGAACCCACCAGCAACCCCCCAATAACCCCTACCTGAGCCGGCGCCACTGCAGCCGGAGAAGCCCCCCCGGCCAGGCACAGAGGGGATAATGCCTTCCTGTGCCCTGCAATCCTCCCCCCACCCCTGCTCCCAGCCGCTCCAGACCCTCTCTGAGCCCCGCAACCCCTGCCCCCCCCGGGCTGCAGCGCTCGCCAGGGCGGGCTGCAGCAGCTGGGATCCAGCTGACACCCAATGCAGGGGCTGGGGGGGGGCAGCTGCTACACTAACCCCCGCCCCCGCTTTTCTCCTGGGGAGCCCCGGCCCCTCTCCTGCCCCCTCCGGGCTGAGGCGGGTCCCCACGTGTCCCACCCCCTGCGTGGGGCCCGGGGGCGGGGCCAGGCCTGGGGAGGAGCCGCCCCTTCCCGCCCCCCCCCCGGCCCTTGTGTGGCAGCGGGGCCATGGCTGGGGCCGGAAGCGCAGCACGGGGGCTCCTGCAGCCCGCGGGGCAGCGCGGTGGGGCCGGGGGCAGCGCGGGGCGGGCAGGGCCGGGGACACGCGTGGGGCGGACACGCTCCTGCCGGGGGCGGGGTCAGGGCTGGGGGTTGCGCTGTGGGGGGGGGCGGTTATTACCTGGGGGTCACAAGCCCCCCCCAGCTCTGCCGCTCCCCGGGAAAAGGCCGGTGGGGGGGGGTCTGAGAGGCACCGGCTGGGAGAGGGGGCGGGGCCGGGGGAAAGGATGAGCGGTGGGGGGAGGATTAGGCTGGACCCGGGGACCTCCCTTACCTGGGCTGGAGAGGGCGGAAGCGGCCCCGGGGCAGGCTGGGAGATGTAGTTCCTGACTCTCCCTGGACCGGAAGTGACGTTGGGGGGAGAGACCAAGCCCAGTTGCAAACGCGCGCGGGCCCCTGCGGCTCTGCCTGGCTCGCGCGGGGCCGTTGGAGCCTCTCCCGGGCCGGAGAAGGGTTGGTGCCGTTGGAGCTCTGGGCATGCGCAGATCGCAGCGGGAGAGCCCTTCATTAACCCCCCGTGCCCGGCCCGGGCCCTGCCCCCCTGGAGCCGCCCTGGGGCCACCCCGGGCCCCGCCCGCCCCGCTGCGGAGCTGCAGCCTCCAGGCCCCGGAGCGAGCCCCGGGGGCGGGGCCGGGCGGTGACTCTGCCCCAGTGTCCGGGGGGGGGACCCGGCATCTCGCAGCGCCGGGATCTGCTCCCTGGGGGGGGGGGCAGCGCCCGCGGGGGGCTCGGAGCTGCTGCCCCCGCAGGAGCCCAGCGCCCCCCGGGCCCGGCCAGGCTCTGCCCTGGGGCCCCGCGGGGGGTGCCGGGGGGAGGGGCCCGGCCCCACTGGGGTCCCTGCGTGGGGGGGGGGAGCTGGGGTGGGGAGACCGGGCTGGGGGGAGGGGCGGGCGGGAAATGTCGGTGCAGGCCGGACATGGCCGGGGGGGGGCAGGTGACCCCTGAGGAGCGGGGAGAGAAAGGGGGGGGCTGAGATCCCCTCGGATTTACCGCTGCCCCCTCCCGTGGGGACCCCCCTCCTCTCCCGTCCTGCCCCCTTTCTCCCTAGAGAGCCACGAGCAGCCCCCAGGTTGACCCCCCCCCAAACCCCTGAGAAGTTCCCTGTTCCCCCCCCCCCGGATTGTGCCCCATTTTCTCTCCCCTTCGCCAATGGCCAGTTCAGATCTCAGGTTTGGGGGGGTTTCCCCCCATTTCCACCTGCAGGGATTTGTCCTTGTGCGGGTGGGAAATGGTTCCCCCGAGTGATTCCTGAGCTGGGCAGAGGGTGAATGGGCAGAGGCTGGGGGGGCCCTGAGACAGGGACACCTCTGGGCTGGGCTGGGGGGGGCCACTCTCTGCTGGCAACGGGGCCTGGGAAGGGCCAGGAATGGGGGGAGGGAGGAGCAAGTGTCCCCCACGGAGACGGCCCAGCCCCAGGTTTCCCAGTCCAGCTACTCCCCAGCACCTGCTGGCCCTGTGAGTGTGAGGCAAGAAGAATCCATCTCATTCTGTTGTTGATTGAATATCCCTGTATAATCCCCTCCAATTTCCCCTCCTTTCTCTTGAACTGTTAAATGCTGACGTAAAATCTCCCAGATGTTGGTGCTTCTGTCTCACATTAGCAAATATTTAGTTTGTGCCCCATTTTCTCCTCAGTTCTGAAATACTGATATCGAATTCTCAAAAATCTTCCCGCTTTTCTCTCCAGGTGTGTGACTGAGATCAGGGCTCTTATCATACTGAGCGTGGCCCTGTTCTGCCAGGCGCTGAAGAGACCCCAGGTGAGATCAGACCCCACTGTTGTGCCAGGTAAAACTGAGACCTGGACCGAGATCACGGCCCCCCTTGTGCCAGGCAGCGCATGACTGTGACCCAAACCGCTGCCTCCATTGTGCTGGGCACTTCAGAGACCTCGACTGAGATCTGTGTCCCTGTTGGGCCTGGCCCTGCACTGACCCCGACCCAGATCACGCCCCACCACTGTACTGGGCACTGCACAGACCCTGACAGAGATCCTGCCCCCACATTTTGCCAGATGCTGCAGGGGCCCTAAACAAAATCCGGGATCCTGTAATGCTGGGAGTTGCAGAGTCCCCGACTGAGGTCAGGCCCCTGTTGCGCAGGGCTCTGCACAGACACTGACCAAGATCAGGATCCCCATTGTGACAGGTGCTGAACAGACACCAAGGGTATCTCTACCCTGCCATAAAAACCCCCCAGCTGGCCCATGCCAGGTGACTCAGGCTCACAGGCTCAGGCGAAGGGGCTGTTTAATTGCAGTGTAGGTGTCTGGGCTCGGGCTGGGGCCAGGCTGTAGGACCCTGCGAGGTGGGAGGGTGCCAGACCTTGGGCTGCAGCCCCAGCCGGAACATGGACACCACAATTAAACAGCCCCACAGCCTGAGCCGTGTGAGCCCAAGTCAGCGGGCACGGGCCAGCCGCCGGTGTCTGACTGCAGTGTGGACATGCCCACAGGGACAGAGAGACCTTGCCACAAAAAGCTCAAAGGCTAAATAGGCAATTATTCACAGCAATAAGATTTACAGATCCATTTGTGCACCAGAGTCCAGATAGCAGCATGTGGATGTGTGTAGTTTGGTTGGGGCTGGTGTAATTGTGCCCCCAGAAATATGTACATTTCCAGCAAAACCCCTCCTACACAGTACACCCAATTGTCCACCCCTTGCCATAGGCCATTGATCCTGCTCCTGCATAGTCATAGGAGAGGGGCACAGCCAAACATTTCCTTTGATATGCACCGTTTTTCATCACCCCTCCATTGATTCCCAGTGAGCTCCTCCCCTTCTCATTATTCCCATAGGGCTTGTGGGGCCCACCTTAGTTGCTGTTCTATTTCCAGGCACCATAGTAGCCATTACACAGGTGCTGGCCTCCCAGTTGAGCATTTTGCATTCCCACACACATCTTCCTCTCCCCCCAGGTCAGCCTTTTGAAGCCATCCCCCACCCACCTCATGCTAGCAGCAAGACCAACACCACAGACAAACATCACAAAACATAGATCCATTGTATTCTGGGTTATTCTTCCGCTGGCACCAGCATGGCTGTAGAGTGTCCTGAAAAACAAAAGAAACGATTTCCACCCCCCTGGTGGGATCAGATTATTTCTTAATAATAATACCAATTCCTTTTACAAATTTCCTTGCTAATTGCAGGAAAAACAGAACAATTACCTTCAGGCTGTCCTTATTTTGTTCTATAGTCAGGCTAGTGAATTACCCCACTCACTGACCATTTATGAAATTTATGAGGTGGCGTGCCTCAGTTTCCCACAGCTTCAGATTTCTGCTCTGTACACACACGCTCCTTAGGGTTAACCTGTCCCCCTTATTTTCAGGCTTGACTTGTTTTTTCACCTCCCTTTTCTGGAGGGCCATAATCTGAGTCTTCTAGTAGCTTGTTTGCTGACCAGATGCATTCATTATTCTCAGGTTCTTTGTGCTGCAAAGGGCAGTTTCCTCCTTCCCCCATCAGCTGGATATTGCATCCACACAGAGGGTTTCTTGGCTTGCCTCTGGATTCAAAGCTATCAGCAGCTCAGAGACTGTTTCAAAAGGGACACATTTCACTTCCACCAGGGTTCTTATTACTGTTCACTTTCATCTTCTGCTCCAAAACACTGCTCCAAAGATCTGAAAAAGCAGCACAATCTACTATGGCTCCTTTTGGAGCCCTAACAGGATTTTAAATAAGTACCATGTTTTGTTTGTATTTCTTTTACCCCTTTTCCAATATACACTGCACCCCCCCACCACTTGCTAGTCACATTCCCAGACCCCACTGCCAGGCCCTCCCCAGTGATAGTGACTTTCTCACTCCAGCCCCACTCCTTTCTCCTGTGAAAAGACATCACCCAGGGCTCCCTGCCGGCCATGTGAGTGTGGGGCAAGAAGAATCCTTCCCATTCTGTTGTTGATTCAATATCCTTGTATAATCCCCTCCAATTTCCCATCTTTTCTCTTGAGCCTTTAAATGGTGACACAAAATCTCCCAGATGTTGGTGCTTCTCTTTTATATTGGCAAATATTTAGTTTGTGCCCCATTTTCTCCTCAGTTCTGAAATATTGATATCTAATGCTCAAAAATCTTCCCGCTTTTCTCTCCAGATGTGTGACTGAGATCAGGGCTCTTATCGTACTGAGCGTGGCCCTGTTCTGACAGCTGCTGCAGAGACCCCAGGTGAGATCTGGGCCCTTTTCTGCCAGGCACTGAAGAGACCCCAGGTGAGATCAGACCCCACTGTTGTGCCAGGTAAAACTGAGACCTGGACCGAGATCACGGACCCCCTTGTCGCAGGCAGCGAACGACTGCGACCCAAACTGCTGCCTCCATAGTGCTGGGCACTTCAGAGACCTCGACTGAGATCTGTGTCCCCGTTGGGTCTGGCACTGCACTGACCCCGACCCAGATCATGTCGCACCACTGTACTGGCTGAAGGCCTTAGCCTGTCGCAGTAAGAGAAGCCATTCCACAGACAGTGATCTTTGATTACTTCTTTTATAGCTCTATAACTAGCTAAGTGATAAGAATACACCTACATTCTTAAAGTATAGGCCTTTGCAGACAGGCCTGAATAGCTATATCCTAACACTTGGTTCTGCCTCAGCACAGGGGGCTGGAGTAGACAACCTCTCAAGATCCCTTCCAGGCCTACATTGAAATAATTCTCTTTTGTGCTGTGTCCTGTTCTACGCTGAGCTGTTTTGCATGGGGCCATTTGGAACTGTGATCGCACCATGTTGTGTTGCATAGTTTTATGGTGCATTGTTTTGCCTCAACTTGTTTGGTGTCTTTGTTGTGTTGGATTGAGTTGAGCTCTTTTGCATTGTGTACTTTTATCCTAAGGTGTGTTAGTTTGCTTTGCGTTGCTTTCTTCTCCTTAGTATTGTGTCATTTTATGCTGTGCAGTGTAGTTTTTTGTTGTTGTTTTTTGAATGGCCTGACACCATGTTTTTATTTGGTTTCATCTTGTTGTTTTATACGTATATATTGCATAGCATCCTAGACATGTAGGGCTAGACAGGACCTCAAGATGTTGTCATGTCCAGCTCTCTCTGCCGAGGCAGGACCAAGTATCTGTAGATTATCTCTGACAGAGCTTTGTCCTACTTGTTCTTAAAAACTTCCAGGGACAGAGACTCCCCAGCCCCCCTTGTAAGACTATTCCAGAGCTGACCTGCCTTAGCTCTGGGGACACCCACACAGATTGTAGTGGTGAGCAGCTCTGGAGAGAGAGGAGACCCCAGTGAGTGGCAGCTGGGTAAAGAGACTAAAGTTGGGAGGAGAAACATTGACGTGTCCAAGGTCACCCAGGCTGTCCGTGACTGAGCTAGAACTAGATCCCAGTTCTAGTGCCACCGTACTGCTGTTTTGGGCACTGAAGGTCTCTGCCACCCTGGTGTTTTAGGCACTGGTGCAAACCCTTAGTACAGACAGAATTTACACTAGTGCACTCTGGCACTGGTGCACCATATCCCTGTTTGTAGGCTTGCAGGAGATGGGGGACGGGGGGCAGTGACCTCCCTGAGTCCTGGGGCTGGCTGAACAGTGCAGCTGGGAAGGGAGGGGCAGCAGTGAGTGCTGGAGGTATGAGCCAGGAGCACAGCCCCACAGGGCTGGACACTGACTTCTCCTGACCCAGGGGACACCCCCCAGCTGTGTGCAGGGACCGCAGCTGAGCTGCCCTGCCAAGACAGCCTGTGCATCTATGGACAAACCACCTCTTCCTGCAGCCTAATGCAATGGGGTCTGGGGACCTTTCCGCGGCAGCGCTTTGAAGCGCTAAGTGTAGTCGGAGCGCCAGCGCTGGGAGAGAGCTCTCCCAGCGCTGTCCGTACTCCACCTCCCTGTGGGGATTAATGTACAGCGCTGGGGCTCTGATCACACTGGCGCTTTGCAGCGCCGGAGAGGGTGTTTTTTCACACCCTGCTGCAGCTCTGCAAATTTGCAAGTGTAGCCAAAGCCCAAATGGGTCACTTGCTGGAGGATTCTCTGCAGCTTGAGAGCTTCAAACCACAATTTGAAGACTTCAGTAACTCAGACGTAGGTTAGGGGTTTGTTATAGAAGTGGATGGGTAGGATTCTGTGGCCTGCTTTGTGCAGGAGGTCAGACTAGATGATCATAATGGTCCCTTCTGACCTTTAAAGTCTGAGTCTACATGGCAGAATGGTTAATGAAGAAAATACACTGAAATGCCTCTACGCAGTCCTGTTGACTTCTTCTCCCAACCCACCCCCCTCATGAGTTCTGGCCTCTTGGTCAACTCAGCTCCCAGTCCCCCATCAGCTGTGCCCTCTCCCAACCTAACCCATTTCTACTGCAATTCTTCACCCTCCTCGTCCAGGCAGGGGGTTGGCGCTGCAGCCCCTAAGGTACCTGTGTTAATCACTGTCTCTGATACTGGGGCTATTTAGATTTCAGGGAACGATTCAGAATTACTGATGCTGGGAGGTGGGAGAGAGGAGAGGCTGAGAGAGCGTTTGCTCTTACGGCCACGTTCAACTCTGGTAGCCTCCATGTTACCTCATCCTCCCCCATGTGTCTCTGCTCATGTCAGTGTCACCTGATCATAATGCCACTGGCTTCAGCAGAGCTCCCAGACAGGAGCTACATCACAAGAGGGTTACGGTACTGAGAGTAAAATACATCACAGGGAGGGTGTAAGTATCCTGAAGTGAAACATTCCAGGCTAGGAAGTACTTCATTACTTAAAATTATGCTTGACAGGATTGGATTTTTATGAATAAATTGCAGTAAATGTTAATTTCACTGTACACACACACACAGATGAAAAAATATTTATATAGGTAATATACAGAAATGCTTCTGGAGAAAGTGGAGTTTGATTTAAGGATATTTACACTGTATATTTTGGGTGTGACATTGACAATTTCTCTTTGAACAGTTATATGATTTGGCTTTTGGACTCTCAACAGTTACTGTTATTAAATAATTGTCTGACGACCCCCATAACTTCCCACAGCTCTGAACATTGAAATTGTGAACGTTGAAAAAAGGGTTTAAAAATAAATATCGCTATCTATTGAAATTAAAAGAAAGAAATAGACACAATGAATTTTGTCAAACCCACTTAACAGCAATTGCAATATGCTAGGGGATGGAAATTCACAACTAAGGCACCAACCTTAATTCTGCCCTGTAGTGACACCAGGCAATTGCCGTAGGGCTACGAATTAGGCATTTTAGTGTATATCGTTCCAGATTACAAATCGGTATGATCTAAAGACACATGAGATCTTTTCCTCAGGAAATCACCGTCACTGGGTTGTTTCTCTTAGTGGTAATTCCCAGAAGTGAACAGATTAATAACATTTTATCAGTTATGAAGTGGCCATTTCAGATTTCTGGGGAGCGTCTGTTATTTTGCACTAGGTCCTTGGAGAGACGGAACCTTGGTTTCATTTTAACTTCTCCATGCTCAGCAGCTTCTGGAATTTGGTTCAAAGTATTTACATGTTTCTCTGCTCTGTTCTTAAAAGTGCTGCTGTAGAAAGTGGGGACGGGCAGGAACTGACGGCAGGATCCGTAGCTGAGCCCCTTAGATATTTATAGCTCATCAGAAGGAGGACGGGGATTGGTGGGTGTCTGGGGATTTAATAATAAACACACAGATATCATTGTTCTTAGTGAATTTTCATCTTCTAATTCCCATAACCCACTCATTATCCCTGGCTGCCCCCGGCAGTCTGGGGAGGGAGAACTAGTCAACTCCTGTGGCCAGTGTGGAACCGAAGGCACAAGGATCTTTCAGTGGCTGACTCAAAGTCACCCAGACTGAATTTCACTTCACTGGATAAAGCCCTAGTTGCTGAGCTCTGCAGAGGGGTGGGGAGGTGAATTCCATCCCCCATTCTTGAGCAATTCTCACCCTGATCTCAGACACTACCCCACCTTCCCCTGCAGTGATGGACCCACTCGATGCTGCCAGAGCCATCTGCCATGTGAGCTAGAGAGGACAGAGGCCCAGCTCTAGAACTGCTCCCCCTGCCCACAGCTCCCAAGCTGTGCTAGAGTTGCCCTGACTTTCCAATCTGCAGATCAGTCCGGCTGTCCCCAGCCTGTGCACCCACCACACACAAACTTTGTCACAACAAACATCCCAGGATTGGGAAAGACCATCTGGGGCTGGCTGCAGTCTCCCGTTGCTGCTGTGAGGGGAATGGGGTGGTCCCTCATAGAGGATACAAACATACCCAGGGGCAGAAGGGAAATGTAGTTTCTTTCAGGGGTTTGAAATGTTTGGTTTAGAGTCCTGAGCTCTGTCTTCCTGTTTGTCTCCTCCTGCCACTTTCAGATCTCTTGGAGAGACAAGGTGGGGGAGGTAATTTTTTTAGAACCAATTAAAAATACCTCTTTGCTATCCTGGGACCAACATGGGTAGAACAACTTTCCCTCTGTACCTCCTCCCTATCACACCTCCCCCTCAGCTGAGACTGTCCCATGTGATAGGAAAATAAGGGTTCAGTCCTGTCACTGGATTGGGTCTTGCCAGCACTAACGGGAGTGAAAGCCTGTGTGCATTAATGACAGCAGCAGCTCTGGGACTCGACACATAGGGAGCAGAGATGGGAGTGAGCAGGTTGTGTTTGTGCCAGGTGTGAGTTACTCATGTGGGAATTCTGCACCGCTGCGTACGCACAGAATTCACGTCCAGCGCAGAATTTCTTTTTTTGGCTTGAAGAAGATACGTTCTGCCTGAGAAGTGCTACAGTTCTGCCTTTCACCCACCAGAGGCCCCTGTGGCACCAGAACAGGCAGCAGCCAGCTGGGTTCATCTTGGTGGTAATTTGTTCCCCGAGCTATACCCCAAATGGGAGGAGAGTTAGTGGGTGCAACTGGGGAGAGCCCTGAGACACGGCTGCCACTGGGGGTGGGGACAGGGTGGTCATTCTCGCCTCGCAAGAGGGTGTGGAAAGGGCACCTGAGGAGCAAGTGTCCCCTATGGAGACTGCCCAGCCCCAGGTTATCCAGTCCCAGACGCTTCTTCCCCTGCCGTACCCCAAACCTCTTCACCCCTCCAACCATCAGTTGCCAGGCTTCCCTCGCTACTAGCCCTTCCTACCTGCAGAGACCCTCTGAGCCAGTCGTGTGTCAGGGCTCAGCCCTCTGGCTGTGTCCTCAGGGCACTTTCTTCCTCTCTCGGGGCACCGTGCCACAGGCGCCCCACAAAGCTACATTACTCAGGCTTTGGCTTCAGCCCCGGGTGGTGGGGCTCAGGGCCCTGGACTTCAGCCCCATGCGCTGGGACTGGAGCTTTCTGCCCTGGGCCTCAGTGAGTCTAATGCTGCCCTTGCTTGGCCCCTGCCCTGAAACCTGCTAGAGGCCCCCAGCGGGCCCAGGACCCCTAGTTGAGAACCACTGTCTTACCCTACGAATCACAGCAATGTTCAGGTTACTGCCAGTCATAGAATCCTAGAATATCAGGGTTGGAAGGAACCTCAGGAGGTATCTAGTCCAACCCCCTGCTCAAAGCAGGACTGTTGCCGGCCCAGACGGCCCGAGGGAGGCAACAGCGGGGTTCGTTGCCCGGTGTGCGTCGCACTAATTAACACACCAGGATGGAGAAGCAAACCAAGTTTATTTGAGCCCAAATAAGGTGCAAGGGAGAAATAGCAATCTCAAATCCTACACACCCACACGCAGGCGGGGTCCCAGCATTTATACCCCCTTGTTTTTCTTTATCTGTCCACTGTGTGGGGGCTACTTTCTCCTGCATATAACTTTAATTACAGCATCTGCTTTCCGCCTATCTTATCTAGTATTGGCTGCATTTAGTACCAACTGGCCTTGCAGCTGCTAGCAGTCAGCACATAGCACAAGAGGTTACAAAAGTTTAGTAAGGCTAACAGCAGCACTTCACATAGAGGTACTTTGGTTCACATAGGCCCAGAGCCATTCTCCTGAGTTATCTATGCCTAGTGACACCAACAGGACCAATCCTCAACTAAATCATCCCAGCCAGGGCTTTGTCAAGCCTGACCTCATGCCAAAGGACCAGTCACTTACTGAGGTCAATTGAATCTTAGATCTCACAACAAAGACAATACTTGTAGCCAGTCCTGTCATAACCTGTATTAAGACTTATTTAAAAGGAAAGGAGAGTTGTTTACAAAGTTAAAGCAGGTAATCCTATAGATGCAGACGAGTTGCAGTCTTAGATTTCAAAGGTTATAGAAGCTTCTATAATAAGCAAGCTCTGCATATTCTTTAGGACTAACCCCGGCTAAGCAGCTGGGGATCTCGTGCTTATGCCTAGAAACTTTGCCCCCCCAGAGTCCAAGCAACATACAGATCATCAGTTCCTTCTGTGAGGGGGTTTTCATCCCCTTCCTGCCATGTGCTCTGAGCTGGAAACTCAGCTACTGGGAAGTCAAGAGCACAACAGTCTTTTGTCGTCTTTAACGTCCCATAATAGTCTATCTGGTGTGGATGGACCTTTCCTGCCAGGCAGGGTGTAATGCATTCGGTTGCCAATCAGCACTTCACTTAGGTAAAGTCTCTCTCCTGTCTGGTGATTTATAGAGCCACAGAGGCTCACAATGCAACTAGTCAGATGTTAACCCAGGCAGCAACTCACAAGCATTCAATAAAGTGTAAACGCATTCTTATAATCCTAATACCTAATACTAACACAGGTGAGTCAGACTGATTCCAGCAATGCGTTTGTCCCTGTTCAGTGAAGACATGGGGGCTTTTGCAAGAGCTAACACCTCATCTGGCAGTGTCACAGGCAGGCTGGGCAGGGATGGTGTCTCTAGCCTCTGTTTGCCAGAAGCTGGGAATGGGTGACGGGGTGGATCACTTGATGATTCCCTGTTCTGGTCATTCCCTCTGAAGCACCTGGCATTGGCCACTGAGCTAGATGGACCATTGGTCTGACGCAGTGGGCAGCTCTTATGTTCACAGTCTGTATGAGGAGTATCTACTCATTGGGACTCGCTGGGGAGCCACAGAAAGGAGCAAGATGTGCTGAGGCAAGAAGGCCCAGTCTCAGAGCCCCCGGGGTCACGCTTCCCAAAGGCTAAAACTAGGCCCAGCCCATGAAGGGGGCACTGCCAGGAGAGACTGGATAAAGGCTGGAGCATCAAACAACTTAGTTACCCTGAGAGAGCTGCCTTGGGGACAGTGACAGGGAGAATCCCCCAAAGTGACTCCTTTGATTCTGCTCTTCTCTGGCCTTTGGTTCTTAGAATTATAGAACTGGAAGGGACCTCGAGAGGTCATCTAGGCCAGTCCCCTGCACTCAAGGCAGGACTCAGTATTATCTAGACAATCCCTGACAGGTGTTTGTCCAGCCTGCTTTTAAATATCCCCAGTGATGGAGATTCCACAACCTCCCGAGACAATTTATTCCAGTGCTTAACCACTCTGACAGTTTGGAAGTTTTTTTCCTAATCTCCATCCTAAACCGCCCTTGCTGTGCTTCTTGTCCTATCCTCAGAGGTTAAGAAGAACAATTTTTCTCTGGCA
This sequence comes from Mauremys mutica, assembly GCF_020497125.1. NCBI lineage: Eukaryota > Metazoa > Chordata > Testudines > Geoemydidae > Mauremys > Mauremys mutica. The sequence continues at coordinate 71,673 of NW_025423256.1, forward strand.
TGTTTGTAACAACCTTTTATGTACTTGAAAACTGTGATCATCCCCTCTGAGTCTTCCCCAGTTTTTTTCAATCTTCCCTCATAGGTCTTGTTTTCTAGACCTTTAATCATTTTTGTTGCTCTTCTCTGGACTGTCTCCAATTTGTCCACATCTTTCCTGAAATGTGACACCCAGAACTGGACACACTACTCCAGTTGAGGCCTAATCAGTGCGGAGTAGAGCAGAAGAATTACTTCTCGTGTCTTGTTTACAATACTCCTGCTAATACATCCCAAAATGATACTTGCTTTTTTTGCAACACTGTTGACTCATATTTAACTTGTGATCCACTATGACCCCCAGATCCCTTTCCACAGCGCTCCTTCCTAGGCAGTTATTTCCCATTTTGTATGTGTGCAACTGACTGTTCCTACCTAAATGAAGCACTTTGGATTTGTCCTTATTGAATTTCATCCTATTTACTTCAGACCATTTCTCCAGTTTGTCCAGATGATTTTGAATTTCAGTTCTATCCTCCAAAGTACTTGCAACCCCTCCCAGTTTGGTATCACCCGTAAACTTGATAAGTGTAAGACAGCGATTCTACTGCTGGGAGGGTTTCACCATGTCTCAGAGGGTTACACCCTGGTGGGAGGGCGCTAGGCCTGTACTGGGATACGGTCACTCTGTGTTTCACAGTGTGGCAGAACCTAGAATGTCCATTAGCAGGGGAAAATGCTGGGGGGAATCAGCTTGTGGAATGGACAAAAGCCCCGTCTGAATTCTTACACCTTGCCCTTTTCACCCCAGCAGGCTACAGAATAACGTCCATGTTTTGCTCCAGATCATCCCATCCTCTCTGGGGGAAGGGAATGGCTGCAATGGAGCTGGCTCAGGTAAGGGATTCTCAGGGAGCTGGTGGTGGGTTCTGCTTGGAGGGAGAAAGGGAGGGGACAGAATGTGACAAACCTGCTGAGTCTTGTGTACTCTAGGGTGTGATGGGTTGTCACCCCGGGGTGCAGTCTGGGGGGCTTCTAAGAACAGCTGTGCCCTCTAACCCTCAAGCTGGGCTGGCCCTTCTCACATGGCTTTGCTGGAGATTCAGCCTTGTTATCACCCAGTAGGACAGCAGGTGGCACAATGCATCCAACTAAGCTACTTGAGTGCTTTACCTGAGCCACTCAAGGACAGATAGAAGAGAACAGCCAATTTCCCAGCGATATGTGTTAGCAAACAGATCAAAGCAGATTACTTAGCAAGTAACCAAAAACTCAAACCAAGCTTAACATATTGGATGGATAGAATTTGAATTAGCAGTTTCTCACCCTGACTGATGATACAAGCAGTCCCCCAAGTTTCCATACACAAGCTAGAAATCCCTTTGCCCTGGGACCAGCACATCCCCCAGTTCAGTCTTTGTTCCTCAGGTGCTTCCAGGAGTTCTCTTGTGTGGAGAATGAGGCCAAGAGATGATGACACCCCCCCCACCTTATGTAGCTTTTCCATATGGCAGGAACCATTTGTTCCAAACTCAGTTCCCAGTCCAGTTTGTGGAAAAATACAGGTACCAAAATGAAGTTAATTGTCATGTGGTCTGGTCACATGCCCTAGAGTGCCCTGCTGAGTCATAGTAGCCATGACTCATAGGCTGGCTGAAACATTCACAGGAAGGCTAAGCGATTCCACAGTCCATTGTCTTTGTTGATGAGCCATCAGCACTGTCTGGCTTCTTCATTGTTCTACCTGAAAGGCTTGTTGTGGGTGTTACCCAGAGTAAGCACATTTGAAAGACAGATACAGAGTCAATATCCATAACTTCAGATTTAAACACATCTAACCTTTAATAGCTGCTGTTTAATGTCCTCATGAGTTATTGTTGGAATGGAAAGACTGTCAGCGTCAACATCTTATGATATGAGTTACATCATCTGTTTTTCTCCAAATCCAGGAGAGAAATATTTATTGAATAGTTTTACCTCTTCTGCATGATTGTTGATAATTCTGCCATTTCCATCTAGTAATGTACCACTACCACTGTTAGGATTAATTTTGTACTTCTTAAAACTTCCTTCTTATTTTCATTGGTTGATCATTGATTTCTGATAACTTCCCTTAACAATTTTCTACAATTCTGACCGTCTAACTTATAGTCTTTACTATTGACTTCCCCTTTCTTCCATATATTTGATTTAAAGAGTGTTGGGATTCCTACCAGGGAGCTACCAGCAGGGTCCAGAGACAGCTCCATCTCCTATATTAAGCTCTGGCTAGTAGCTATATGATAAATGTGAAGACTCTGCCTCCGTCTGTCAACTGGGAGACACAAAGGTTCTCTCTTTCTACCCTCTGATGCCACCTGGCTGCTCTAAGCAAGGTGGGGTGGGACTCTGTTAACATGTGCCTCCCGGAGCTTCCATTTACCTGGTGCTGCTGTTCCGTGAATAGTGGGGTTGTGAGTGGGGCAGCAGGTACTGAGTGTTGGACTCTTGCTCTTTCAGGGGCCGGTGACCTTCGAGGAGGTGGCTGTGCATTTCACCAGGGAGGAATGGGCTCTGCTGGACCCTGTTCAGAGAGCCCTCTACTGGGATGTCATGCAGGAGAACTATGAGACGGTGACCTTGCTGGGTAAGGAGTCCTGTCCCCTGGGTTATTAGAAGCTGTGGGGTCTCTGAAGAACCTGAGCAGTAATAACTTTATATCTTTATTCTTCATCCAAGTTTTGACAAGTTTCCTTGCCCCCCCCACCTTTTTTTGCCTTATCTCCCACCCACTAGTATCATTTTTGGACATGTGCCTTTTTGGTGCCGTCAGTCATTTTAAAATTGCATTTAATGTATCCTTTTGGCTACATTAGCGGCTACATTAGTAACTGTAGCTTTCATGCTTTTTCCTTATTTTAATAGGAAAATATGCCTCCTGTAGAATTCTAAATTAAGTAAATAGGTGTGTGATTCATTCATGGCTTGTGTGGCAGTCAGATGAGCTCCTCTTTTGATATGAGAGCACATAATGTTGCCATTCAGATGAAGGGAGAACAGAGCTGTGGCAGAGGAGCAGAAGAGGGGGAGTACATAGTTCTGGGGTGCCAGGACATGGGGAGGGTGTGTGCAGGGTTAGAGCTAAGAATCAGCAGAGAGGGAGGAGGTTGTGAGAGACGAGGAGGGAACACAAGAAGCTCCCAAGGTGCTGGGAGGTGGTGACGGCTGAGAGTAATGGGAAGAAGGGGAGGGGAGTGTGGGGGAAGGGCACCCAGGAAGTGGGCTGGGTGGGTCAGTGGGAGGGAGGAGAGGTTTGGGGATCTAGAGCTGTGGGGGATCCCAGACCTTTAACCCTGAATCCCTACCCAAATCCCAGGCTTCAGCATAACCACTCTCACAAAACCTCAACTTAATATAAGGCCCTGAACTGTAGCAAGCTTAGGCTACGTTTACACTACCGCGGTTCGTTGACCTGCGCTGCGCAACTCCAGCTACATGAATGACATAGCTGGAGTGGACGTATCCTAGGTCAAGTTACAGCAGTGTGTGCACTGAGGGGGGTACACGGGAGACCTTCACGGGTAGAGTCTGGAGCAGAGAACTGGGGAGTGACTTGCAATCGATCTGCAGTTGATTTGGCAGTTCTTTACTAGACCCGATAAATCGACCACGGCTAGATCAATCTCAGAGTGTCAATCCCGGCTGTAGTGTCGACCTGCCCTTAATAACCCATTTATCTATGTTCACCTCCTTGCCCCTCCACGCATGGTCCAAGCTAATAAGCGATTCTCTGATCATGACATCTTACCTCTAGCGAGTATGAAATTGCCCACAAGACGTGAGACTTGGTCATAGATCATAAAATCAGGTCAGGGTCAAGAAGAGTGAGAGTTTGGAGAGAGTCTTGTCCCCCCTCTCCCCATCTGCAGCAGCCACAAGCTGTCTTCCCCCCCCAGGCTCCTTGGATCTCTGAGCCTGTCCCTCCTGAGGCTGCCTGGCCCAGTTCTTGTTTCTGACCTTCTCCTTTTCCGGAAGAATTAGAGGCTGTTGCTCGTGAATGTTAGTGTGTAATTCCCCAGCCTTCTCCTCACACTGGGGGAGTTTAATTCTCCCTCCCATTACACCTGAGTCACTAGATTTCCTAATTCCCCAAAATGTGCTTTGCGATGTCACAGTTCTGGGGTAGCAAAGCCTTTGGCCTGCCTCCATGGTCTGCTCACGGAATGGCCCCTCAGGTGTCAGGCCTCCAGCCAGCCCCTCTCTATGGGCAGGGACCCACCTGCCTCTCCTGTGTGACCAGGGTGTGAGGATTGCAGCTTGTCCTCCACTGTGTTCGCTGGACTAACGGCCAGTTCCTGTGCGTTGCTTTCTCTCCAGGGGCTGTGAGCAGTGTGTGTGTGTCTGAGATAGAGGTGGGACTTTTGATGATACTTGTATGATGCCAATACATACCTCAGTTTCCTGCTGTGATTGGTAGTGCTGTGATTCTAAAGAGCAGGAGACGTGAGGTGTTTTGTCACGTAGCTGTCATGGGGTGATAGGAATGGGTCATTAAGGACTGGCTGGGAGTAACCTACATCAATGGAATACCCGACAGAGACAAGGGAATGATTGTCACCCAGGGGGCCTGGGGTCTTCGGCGGCGTATCCCCCTTACCCGCTATGACACCGCAGAGCCTTGCCTGTGTCCCCGTTCCCTGTTCCTGTTCCCCCTCCTGTTTGACTGTTTATATAGTAATATTCTCAGCTATACCTTTGCTTAACCAATCATTGTACTGAAATTTAACTAACCAATCCTAACACATGGAAACATAATTCTCTAACCAATTGTATCCCACCACCCTCATTAACTTACACCTAGCAAAATTAATTGTACAGCAGATAGAAACAATTAGAGAACCAGACTGATTAACATTGTAAAAGTGGTGGCCATAAAGATAAAACAATACAGAAATGAGGGTTTCACAACCACAACCATTGAGAAGTGATTTCTTGCCAGACAGGCTGCTGTCAAACTAAGTTTTCTTTAACCATCTTAAGATCTGTTTCTTTATCTGGTGGTGATGGGCGCTATCAGGACAGGATCATCTTCCTAACAGCCCAGTAGCACCTTATTTCAGTGTGACTGGTTTGGGATGTGAGGATGTGACCCTTCACTTCCCAGCTTATGGCTGCCCCTGCTGCTTAGCCAAAGGCCTTAGCCTAAGAACAAGGCCTCAGACGATCCTAGAGCGAGAAGGCCCAGACACAGGCAGACTGTGATTTTGATTCTTTGTTTTTATACCCCTGTGTAGCAGGCTGGTCCCTTTCTCCTGCCCTGAAGGATTAAAAACAGCCCTGGGAGGGGGCTGTGGCTGGAGAAAGCAGCCTTTAGGCTGAGCTGATTGGGGGAAGTGGCTGCAGCTGGGGCCATGCCCCAGACAGACTCAGCTGGCCCTAGAAAGACAGATAACTCGGGGCAGACAAGAGTCTCCCTCTGCCTGTAGAGGAAGAAGGGCCTGGCTGCAGGGAGCTGGACACAGGGTACCTGAGTGGAGCAGGGTTGGGGAAAGGCAGAGAAGCTGGGGAGCTCCTGCCTGGAAAGCCCCAGGCTGCGGCCTAGCACAAAGCCAACAGGTACTGGGGGTTGCAGAGGCAGCGTAGGGGTAGGCAAAGGCAGCAGGTCCAAACCCCTTTGCCTATAGTGAGTGGCTGACACTGCAGTCTGCCCCAGTGAACGGGGGCTAGATGGAGACTAGGCAGTAACTGATGCAAAGTGGGGATAGTGGTTTGGGGGTTCCCCAGGGAGGGGAGACCCAGATTGGTGGGGTACTGCCAGTGGGTAGCACCCCAAATAAAGGGACACCGGGTCCAGGGAGGGGCAGGGGGGCCAGAGGACAGGTGGATCACCGGCCTGCAGAAGGCGCTCCAGAGCTGGAATGAGCTAATTCCCAGGAGTCACCAGCAGAAGGCACCGCAGGGGTGAGTCTGCTCGTCTACACCCTGTAACTAGCTAAGTGATAAAAATACACCTAACAGTGGGTTCTACCCCTTCCCCCATTCTGTGTCTGTCTTGCGTATTTAGATTGTAAATTCTTCAGGGCATGGCCCAGCTACTATTCTGGGTTTGTACTTGTCCTAGCACAATGGGGACCCACTGTTAGTTGGTCCTTAGGCACTAAGGTAATGAATATGATTTATTATAATAACTCTCCTGCCACTTGGAGCCAAGGAAGCTGGCCTTGGGATGTTACTGCTTAACAATGAGATGGGGTTAAAACCATGGACTATTCTTTGTGACAAGTATCCCACAAATTCCACTGACCTCCCTCGTTTTCTTTGCCTGCAGTAAGGTTTCCAAATTCCAAACCTGATGTGATCTTGCAGCTGGAACGAGGGGAAGAGCCGTGGGTCCCAGACCTCCAGGGCTCTGAGAAAGAAGTGCTTCCAAGAGCTGCCTGCACAGGTGAAGAATTGGTTAAACCAACTCAAAAACTGTGTGGGAACGCAGGAAACATTTGCGATGCCCTACAAAGACCCTATGAGCTCTCCAAGTTCAGGATTGTTCCCTGCAGATGTGGAATCATTATGGCAGATGTCACTCGTGGCTTCCCTCCTATTCTGACTGACAACTGGCAGCAGGTCCCTCCCCAATCTCACATTCCCCTGAGTTGTTTACGAAGTTAAAGCAGGTAATCCTATAGATGCAGACGACTTGCAGTCTTAGATTTCAAAGGCAATAGAAGCTTCTGTAATAAGCAAGCTCTATATCTTCCTTAGGACTAACCCCGGCTAATCAGCTGGGGATCTCTTCCTGATGCGTAAAAACTTTGCCCCCCAGAGTCCAAGCAGCATACAGATAATCAGTTCCTTCTGTGTGGGGTTTTTCATCCCCTTCCTGCCATGTGCTCTGAGCTGCCAGCTCAGCTAATGGGAAATCAAGAGCACAACAACAGCCTTGTGTCTTCTTTAACGTCCCATAATAGTCTCTCTGGTGTGGATGGACCTTTCCTGCCAGGCAGGGTGTAATGCATTCTGTTGCCAATCAGCACTTCACCTAGGTAAAGTCTCTCTCCTGTCTGGTGATTTACAGAGCCACAGAGGCTCACAATGGAGCTAGTCAGATGTTAACCCAGGCAGCAACTCACAAGCATTTAATGAAGTCTAAACATGTTCTTATAATCCTAATACCTGTTTTAACAATACTAACACAGGTGAGTCAGACTGATTCCACTGTGTGTTTGTCCATGTTCAGTTAAGACACAGAGGCTTGTGTAAGAGCTAACACCTCATCTGCCAGTGTCACAGGCAGGCTGGGCAGGGATGGTGTCTCTAGCCTCTGTTTGCCAGAAGCTGGGAATGGGTGACGGGGTGGATCACTTGATGATTCCTCGTTCTGGTCATTCCCTCTGAAGCACCTGGCATTGGCCACTGAGCTAGATGGACCATTGATCTGATGCAGTGGGCAGCTCTTATGTTCTTATGTTCACAGCCTGTATGAGGAGTATCTACTCATTGGGACTCGCTGGGGAGCCACAGAAAGGAACAAGATGTGCTGAGGCAAGAAGGCCTAGTCTCAGCGCCCCCGGGGTCACGCTTCCCAAAAGCTAAAATTAGGCCCAGCCCATGAAGGGGGCACTGCCAGGAGAGACTGGATAAAGGCTGGAGCATCAAACAACTTAGTTACCCTGAGAGAGCTGCCTTGGGGACAGTGACAGGGAGAATCCCCAGAGTGACTCCTTGGATTCTGCTCTTCACTGGCCTTTGGTTCTTAGAATCATAGAACTGGAAGGGACCTCGAGAGGTCATCTAGGCCAGTTCCCTGCACTCAAAGCAGGACTCAGTATTATCTAGACCATCCCTGACAGGTGTTTGTCCAGCCTGCTCTTAAAAATCCCCAGTGATGGAGATTCCACAACTTCCCTACACTATTTGTTCTGGAGTTTAACCACTCTGACAGTTAGGAATTTTTTTTCGTAATCTCCATCCTAAATTGCCCTTGCTGCAATTTAAGGCCATTACTTCTTGTCCTATCCTCAGAGGTTAAGAATTTTTTCTTCCACATCCCTGTAACAACCTTTTATGTACTTGAAAACTATTATCATGTCCCCTCTACTCCAGACTAAACAAACCCAATTTTTTCAATCTTCCCTCATAGGTCATGTTTTCTAGACCTTTAATCATTTTTGTTGCTCTTCTGTGGACTTTCTCCAATTTGTCCACATCTTTCCTCATATGTGGCACCCACAAATGGACACAGTGCTCCAGTTGTGGCCTAATCCGCACAGAGTGGAGTGGAAGAATTACTACTTGTGTCTTGCTTACAGTACTCCCTCAATTACATCCCAGAATGATGTTTGCCCTTTTGCACTGTTGACTTATACTTAGCTTGTGATCCACTCTGGCCCCCAGCTCCCTTTCCGCAGTGCTCCTTCCTGGACAGGAATTTCCCATTTTGTACGTGTGCACCTGATTGTTCCTTCCTAAATGAAGCACTTTGCATTTGTCCTAATTGAATTTCAGCCTATTTACTTCAGGCCTTTTCTCCAGATCATTTTGAATTTTAATCATGGAATATCAGGGTTGGAAGGGACCATAGGAGGTATCTAGTCCAATCCCCTGCTCCAAGCAGGACAAATCCCCAGACAGATTTTTGCCCCAAATCCCTAAATGGCCCCCTCAAGGATTGAACTCACAGCCTTAGCAGGCCAATGTTCAAACCGCTGAGCTCTCCCTCCCTGGCCTATCCTCTAAAGCACTTGCAACCCCTCCCAGCTTGGTATTGTCTGCAAAGTTGGTAAGTATAACAGAGGATGTTACTGGGAGGGTTTCACCATGTCTCAGAGGGTTACACCCTGGTGGGAGGGCGCTAGGCCTGTACTGGGATAAGGTCACTCTGTGCTTCACAGTGTGGCAGAACCTAGAGTGTCCATTAACAGGGAAAAATCAGGGGGGGAATCAGCATGTGGAATGGACAAAAGCCCCCTCTGCATTCTCTCACATTGCCCTTCTCGTCCTGGCAGGCTACAGATTAATGTACTCGTTTTGCTCCAGATCATTTCATCCTCCCAAAGGGAAGGAAATGGCTGCAATGGAGCTGGCTCAGGTAAGGGATTCTCAGGGAGCTGGTGGTGGGTTCTGCTTGGAGGGAGAGGAGCAGTACGTGCATAAGACGGTAGGAGCTGCTGGAGGTGGTGGGAGGCAGGAAATATCTCGGGTGGAGAAAGGGAGGGGACAGGATGTGACAAACCTGCTGAGACTTGTGTACTCTAGGGTGTGATGGGTTGTCACCCCGGGGTGCAGTCTGGGGGGCTTCTGGGAACCGCTGTGTCCTCTAACCCTCAAGCTGGGCTGGCCCTTCTCACACTGCCATGCACCCAACTAAGCTACCTGAGTGCTTTACCTAAGCCACTCAAGGAAAGATAGAGACAACAGCCAATTTCTCAGCTCCCCAGCCTTGCACACTTGCTGTAGTATAAATTCAGAATTATACCATCTTATAGTGCACAGGGATCTCTGTACTGTCAGCTCTTTGATATAGTTCCCCTTCCCCTTGATCTGGGGCAGATGTGCACAGCAAGCCTGTGCGAACCAAGCTCAGCTTTTCCCCAAACACTTCACTCAAAATGCACTGATTGAGATAAAGCATAAAACAAGTTTATTAATGGCAGAAAGGTAGATCTGAAGTAATTATTGTTAAAACAAAAAAGGAGCCGGTTCATCCAGAGGCGGATATGAATACAGGCTTCTCTATTGCGTTACTTGTTCCCCTTGACCCAACTATCGAGTAAGCACTGGATTAGTTACATCACCCGCCTTTTATCCAAGTTTGTATGTAAACACCTACATCCGTTACAACACCCCCAAACCGCTTATTAAGTAGTAGAAACGCTCATACAATTAGTATACCCACCCCTATCCACTGTCACAGTATTACACATATCATAGAGGCGTTTTTACCTTGAAAATACCGTTCTTTGCAATAACGTGTTGCCACAGATTTCCCTAAACAGCAGTTCTCAGGGTATGGAGGAAGGGTCAATGAGCAGTTCTCGGGGAGGGAGGGAGGGAGGGGCCATAAGCCAGGGCTTGTTTATGTAGCTGGGAAAGGAAGGGAGGGGGAGGTAACATCTCTTTTACTTTCTTTCACACAAAGGACATTCATTCCAGCAACTACATTTCTCATGCAGCTGCATCAATGTCAATTCTTACAAGCAACAGAGAGAGGAAAAATATGGCAACTTATTTGTTAAGCAAAGAATTACTGCCTGCTTATGCCTTTGTCCCCAATGCATGTCAGCACATTAGCAGCTTCCCAGCTCTTCTACTGAACCCTAATATATCCCAACAATTCTAAGTGATAGCAAACAGATCAAAGCAGATTACTTAGCAGATAACCAGAAGCTCAAACTAAGCCTAACATACTATCTGGATAGAATTTGAATTAGCAATTTCTCACCCTGACTGATGATACAAGCAGTCCACCAAGTTTCCATACACAAGCTAGAAATCCCTTTACCCTGGGACCAGCAGTTCCCCCAGTTCAGTCTTTGTTCCTCAGGTGTTTCCAGGAGTTCTCTTGTGTGGGGAATGAAGCCAAGAGATGATGTCACACCCCACCTTATGTAGGTTTTCCATATGGCGGGAACCATTTGTTCCAAACTCAGTTCCCAGTCCAGTTTGTGGAAAAATACAGGTACCAAAATGGAGTTCGTTGTCATGTGGTCTAGTCACATGTCCTAGCGTGTCCTGCTGAGTCATAGTAGCCATGACTCATAGGCTGGCTGAAACAATCACAGGAAGGCTAAGCTCTTCCACGGTCCATTGTCTTTGTTGATGAGCCATCAGCTCTGTCTGGCTTCTTCATTGTTGTACCTGAAAGGCTCGTTGTGGCTGTTACCCAGAGTAAGCACATTTGAAATACAGATACAGAGTCAATATCCATAACTTCAGATACGAACATGATGCATGCACACAAATAGGATAATCATATTCAGCACGACGTATCTTGCACAAAATGCATCATAATTATGTCCTAATCATATTATAACCATACCACTATGCTGAATATGGGGTGTAGTCTCAGATAAGGCCTAATTTAAAGGCACGGGATTTGGGAATGGAACTTCCCCTCTTTGTGGAACAGGAACTAACCCCCCAGCCAGGGCTGGGAAAACTTCCCAGACTCCCAGTGCTGGAGCCTGAATCTACTGGCACTTCATTAGTTACCCCCACCCCCAATCTTTGTGGTAACTGCGAACTTTATCCGTGATGATTTTATATTCTGTTCTAGGTCATTGATAAGAATGTTAAATAGCACATGGGCAAAAACCAATCCTTGCGGGAACCCGCTAGAAATAAATCCACTCGACCATGGTTCCCCATTTACAATCCCAGTTTTTAATCTGTTTAATGTATGCTGTGTTTATTTTGTAGCATTCTAGTTTTTTAGTCAAAATATTGTGCTGAATCAAGTCATATGCCTTACAGAAGTCTAGATATATTACATCAGTACTATTAGCAGCAACCACACTTTTGATCTCATCTAATAAGGATATCCAGTTAGTTTGATAGGATCTATTTTCTCTAAACCTTTGTTAATAGGTACTAATTATATTACCTTCCTTTAATTCTTTATTAACGAAATCCAGTATCGACAGCTCCGTTATTTTGCTCAGTATTGATATCAGACTGACACTCTTGTAATTAGCTGGGTCATCTCTCTCACACTTTTTAGTATTGACACAGCATTAGCTTAATTCCAGTCTTCTGGAATTTCCCCAGTGTTCCAAGTCCTAATTACAATCAACATTAATAGTCCACCATGCTCCTCCACCAGGTCTTTAAAAACTCTTGGATACAAGTTATCCGGACCTGCTGATTTAAACATGTCTAACTGTAATAGCTGCTGTTTAATGTCCTTGCGAGTTCTTGTTGGAATGGAAAGAGTGTCGTCGTCAACATCTTATGATACGAGTACAGCATCTGTATTTCTCCAAGTCCAGGAGAGAACACTTATTGAACACTTTTACCTCTTCTGCATTATTTTTGATAATTCTGCCATTTCCATCTAGTAATTTATCACTACCATTGTTACGATTAATATACTTTTCAAAACTTCCTTCTTATTTTCATTGATTGGTCATTGATTTCTGATAGCTTCCCTTACCAATTTTCTACAATTCTGACCTTCTAACTCAGGGGTGAGCAACCTTTCAGAAGTCTTCATTTATTCACTCTAATTTAAGGTTTTGAGTGCGCCAGTAATACATTTTAACATTTTTAGAAGATCTTTCTCTGTCTATAATATATAATTAAAATGTTGTTGTATGTAAAGTAAATAAGGCTTTTAAAATGTTTAAGAAACTTCATTTAAAATTAAATTAAAATGCAGAGCCCCCCGGACTGGTGGCCAGGACCCGGGCATTGTGAGTGCCACTGAAAATCAGCTTGCGTGCTGCCTTCAGCACCCGTGCCATAGGTTGCCTACCCCTGTGTGACGTTATTGATATAAACTGGGACCATATAGAACATGGTTTGCAACCAAGGTCCTGTAGTGGCACAAAATCTTAGGTAAAGGGGGTCATCTAAGGTGTCTAAGACCAGGTTATGTGTTGCTGGTTATGATTATGCTGTCTGTGTGTGTGTATCATTTTGTAGTTGAAGTTATAAGTATTGGCTTTATACTGTCTGTATTTTGTATTTGTGCTCTGCTTCTGGGTGACATCCCAGACAAGTTGGTGTTAGCTCTGCCTAGCCTGCTTGATGGCCCATTAAGGACCATCAGCTACACAATTGACCCATGGAGAGAAGGCAGACACGCCTTGTAACTCAGCAAAGTGCAGGGACTTGTCCATGTGACTCCAGACTCCATTTTGCTGTAATTTTCCACAGTAAGGACAAAGAGGTTCTTACACCTGGAAAAGCCTGTATAAGGATGATGCCTCATCTCCATCTGGTCTTCAATCCTGCTTCTTACCTCTGGAGGGACTTTGCTACAAGCTGAAGCTCTGCACAAAGGACTAATGACCCATCCCAGCTGGGGATGTACTCCAGAGACTTGATTTGAACCTGCAGTTTATGCCATCACTGCTACAAGCCTGAACTAAGAACTTTGCCATTACTGTATGTAATTGATTCCATCTAACCGATTCTAGCTCTCATCTCTACCTTTTTCCCTTTATGAATAAACCTTTAGATTTTAGATTCTAAAGGATTGGCAACAGCGTGATTTGTGGGTAAGATCTGATGTGTATATTGACCTGGGTCTGGGGCTTGATTCTTTGGGATCGAGAGAACCTTTTTCTTTTACTGGGGTGTTGGTTTTTATAACCAATCATCCCCAGGACGAGTGGCACTGGTGGTGATACTGGGAGACTGGAGTGTCTAAGGAAATTGCTTGTGTGACTTGTGATTAGCCAGTGGGGTGAAACCAAAGTCCTTCTTGTCTGGCTGGTTTGGTTTGCCTTAGAGGTGGAAAAACCCCAGCCCTGGGCTGTAACTGCCCTGTTTGAGCAATTGGTCCTGAATTGGCACACTCAGCTGGGTCCCGCCAGAACCGCATCGTCACAGTGGCGTAGTCGTGCTTGGATCCACAGAACCAGGGCAATTAAGCTTTGGGCCAGAAGCCCACGCTATCCAAATTCAAAATTTGGGATTGAGAATTTGGTTGGTTAAAGATCAGTGACCATGAGAGAGAAAGCGTCAGCAAAAGCAATGAAACTGCAAGCCCTGATGGACAGCCTGCAGTTTGAACATGAGCAAAAACTGGCAGAAATTCGAATGGAAGAGAAGCAGGCCTTGGCCCAGCTGGAGAAAGAGGCTGCTGAGAGAGAGAAAGAGGCTGCAGAGAGAAAGAAAGAAGCTGCTGAGAGAGAAGAAAAAGCACGTAAGGAGCTGCTGGCTGCTGAGGAGAAAACTCGACAGATGCAACAAGAAACTGCTGGACCCCAGCTTCAAGTCAAAAAAGCAAGGGAAGAACAGCAGAAATTGTATCCTCTTGAAAGTCCAGTTTGTAACAATGTTGGTATGTTGTATAACTCTGAGCAGTTGTCTGGGGGTAACCAAATGTACCCCAACCATGCCACCTTTTATGTCAATGCTGTTACTGTGTGTTCAGTAGAGGGTGGCCCCATAAATTGTGCCAGTGCTATGTATGGGAGTGGTAATGGAAGATTCATAGAGTGTGTAAAAGTCAATGGTAAAAGCTGTTTAGGGCAAATTATGGCTTCTAATATCACTCTTGTTAAAGCAGATCTGGTCAAAGAGGAAGATTATTTACCAAATCAGAGTGTGAATGTTGTGATCCTCTGTGAGTTTACTGTCCGTGTGCCTTTAGCCAGAATCCACCTTGAATGGAATGGGGCTCAGCATGAAGTGATAGCTGGCGTCAGGAAGTTATTGCCTAAAGATCTTTTAATTGGGGAAAACGTTAAAGCTTTGTTCAGTCCAGGTAGCCAGTCACAGGAGAGGAATGATCTTAAACCTGTGTCTGTTGTGGGCAATGATTTGCCTGAGGTGGGTTGCTCCAAAGGTTTGTCTGTGCCAAAAAGCAGTGTGTCTGTGAGTGGAGTTTCTGAATGTCTGTCTGATGTCTCAGAAGGAAGTCTGAAGTTAGATCAAGTGCAGAAAGATCTCATTGGTGAGGAAAATGTTTCTCAGGAGCAGGTTAAAGTAGATGGTCAGGTTAAAGCCCTAACTGAGGAAGGAGAGGGTAGATCTGTAATGGGTAATGGATTGTTGGCTAGTACAGCTTGTAAAAGTGAACCTGAAATGGGTAACTGTGATTTGCTGGAAGTAGCTCAGTGTAGTGAAAAAAGCAGCAGCTTATCTGTTGGGAGTGGCAATGTGCCTGGTAGGAAAAGTCTGGATGAGCCTAGGCAGCCTTGTGAGCTGATGGCTTTGTCTAGTCAGCAGTGTGGGAAGACAGGGATAGTGGAAGAGGAGTGGCCCTGTGCCTTACCTGTGTCCTGTGTGGAGAAATGTGACAGTGGAGGGAATGTGCCTGTGTCTGTCAGGGGTATTGACTTGCCTATGGAGGAAGTTACCCCAGTCTCCAAACAGTTGTCTGTGAACAGCCCTGTGTGCTGGGACAAGGGAGATGAGATCCCAAGCTGTGTGTCTGGGGAAGGAGAATGTGTCTCAGGCTCTTCTGTGTCTGTGGAGCAGACAGAAGGTGCCTTTCAGCCTGTGATGGTTGAGGGTGATTCAGTTGTCTCGGAGTTGGTTGTAAATACAGCTAAAGCCCAGGAAGGGAACGGTCCTAAGTTTGTGTCTGCTGGGGAGAATGGCACTGTAACAAGGTTGCATCCAGTTAGTGTCATAGCAAGATCCCAGAGACCAGACAATTCTGGTGCTTGTAGTTTGCCAGTTGCTAATGTGTGGTTGGAAAAGGGTGTAGCAGCTCTGTCTGATCAGGGTGATACTCCAGCTGTTATATCCTTGGGGCAGCCGGTTTAGGAAGAAATCACTTGAGGCCAGAGAGCAGACAGCTACAAAACCACCATTTTATTTACAGAGACAGAGAGCTCACTCAGCCGGCTGAAACCGGCTGAGCTATCCCCTAATAGTCTAACTCAGTTGCCATAGTAACAAAAACCATGACAGCCAAATACACAACATATTCCTCCCCCCCCTAATAAGAACATCCCCTAAATAAAACACACACTAAACTAGAGAAGGAGGGTAGACTGCCTCCATTCCCGGCTAAACCCTGGGGATTATTTTGCCCCATAACCGTGGGTTCGCCCTAGCTAAAGATCCAGCCGATGAGGAGGCCTTCTGTCTCTAGGTGGATTACGGCGAACTTCTGGTGTTGTTGCACCCGAAAGTACCATGGGCTCAGGGTCCGCAGCACAAACAGGTGAGGAGGTGGTATCAGCTCGTGCTGGGCAAAGGGGCATCTCAGCCGCCGGCAGTAATGGATGAGAACAGTCAGGAATAGGTGATTCGTGATTCGGTGTCTCACCAGAAGAGGTGAAGTCAGACCCCTCAACTGCAGATGTGTCCTGAGGACTGTAATGACCTGGCAACAGCTGATCTACATGTCGCCGCCAGGTAAGATTCTCTGCAGTCCGGACTGTGTAGGAAACAGGTCCTGTTTGAGTGATGACTGTGGCCGGGACCCATTTAGCTCTGGAAGTATAATTCCGAGCCAAAACTGGCTGTCCCGGGCTAAAGGTTCGATCTTTTGCTCTGGGTGCCCGTCTGATGACTTGATATTGCTGCTGATTTTGCACAGTTTGTCTGGGTTCAGAAGGTTTCAGCGATCAAAGCAAGTGCGCAGCTGTCGTCCCATCATTAGAAAGGCCGGAGATGCCTGGGTCGTAGCATGAGGTGTGTTTCGGTAGGAAAGTAAGAAGGTATCCAGACGCTTTTGAATGGAGTGTTGTCCCCTTGCTGATTTCAAAGCGTTTTTCATAGTCTGCACAAATCTTTCAGCTAATCCATTGGTGGACGGATGATATGGTGCTGACATGATGTGGTGTATCCCATTTGCCTTCATAAAATTTTGAAACTCCTGAGAGACAAACTGCGGTCCGTTGTCGCTCACATGTTGTTCTGGCAGACCAAAACAACTAAAGAGTCCTCGTAGTTTTTGGATAGTACTCTCTGCAGTAGTGGACTGCATTATAGAGACTTCTGGCCATTTAGAATGGGCATCTATTGCCACCAAGAACATGCTTCCTTCAAGGGGGCCAGCAAAGTCAACGTGAATACATTGCCATGGGTTTTCAGGCCAGTCCCATGGGTGTAGGGGTGCCCACTGGGGTGCATTCCTCACACCCTGACATGACATACAAGCTTTTGCCTTCTCTTCAATAGCTCTGTCCAATCCAGGCCACCAAAAATAGCTTCGTGCAATTTCCTTCATGCGCACTATTCCACAGTGACCAGAATGTAGCTGTTCTAACATCTGTGATCTCAGTGGTGGTGGAATAATGACACGTCTCCCCTACAACAAACAAACAGATTGGACCGATAACTCCGTCCTTCTGGACATGTAGGGAATAAGGTCAGATGAGACCGGAGAGGTTTGTCGAGATTTTCCATGCATCACTAGGTCCATAACTTGGGACAATACTGGGTCAACGCGGGTTGCCTTCTTTATCTGAGTAGCAGTGATGGGTGTATTCTCTACCTGTTCAAAGTAGAAGATTTCCTTTTGGGCACTATCTTGATGTTTGACCGGCAAAGGCAACCTTGAGAGGCCATCTGCATTGCCGTGCAGAGTGGATTTCCGATATGTGATTTCATATGTGTGCGCTGAAAGTAACAATGCCCAACGTTGCATTCGACTAGCAGCTAATGGGGGAATGCCTGTGTAGGGTCCAAAAATTGACGTCAGAAGTCGATGGTCTGTGAGAAGAGTAAACTTTCGCCCAAACAGGTACTGATGAAACTTCCGAATTCAAAAAACAATTTCTAATGCCTCACGTTCGATTTGGGCGTAGTTAGTTTCTGCTTTGCTTAGAGTGCGTGAAGCAAAAGCAATAGGTCTCTCTTCTCCCGAAGGCATAATGTGTGACACGACTGCTCCCACTCCATAAGGGGAAGCATCGCCGGCCAATTGCAGGGGTAAGGATGGATCAAAGTGTGTTAGAACTTCAGAATTTAACAATGCATCCTTAGTTTGTTAAATGCAACATCACAGGCTTCAGTCCACTTCCAGGCCTTGTTCTGCCCAAGGAGCTCATGAAGTGGTTTTAGCAGTGTGGCTAACTGTGAGATGAACTTTCCATAATAGTTCAGGAGTCCTAGAAACGAGTGCAGCTGGCTTACATTTCGAGGTGGGGGAGCCTCCACAATAGCTTTAACTTTTGCAGGGGCCTTATGAAGACCCGCAGCATCAATGATGTGTCCCAAATATTCAACCGAGGGCTTGAAGAATTCACACTTGTCTTTGCGAACTCGTAGGCCATACTCTTCCAGTCTTTGTAGGGTAGCCTCTAAATTCTTTAAGTGATCCTCTTCATTTCTTCCAGTGACCAGGATATCATCCAGATAGCACTGAACTCCTGACAAGCCACACAAGATCTGGTCCATAGCCCTCTGGAACAGGGCGGGAGCCGATGTGATTCCGAAGGGTAGGCGACAGTATCGATAAAGCCCCTTATGAGTCACAATAGTCAACAGCTCTTGGGACTTTTCATCGACGTGCATCTGTAAATATGCTTGACTCAGATCAATCTTACTGAACTTTTGTCCCCCAGCCAGGCCTGCGAAGAGGTCATCGATGCGGGGAAGCGGGTATTGCTCTGCACACAACACTGGGTTGACAGTGACTTTAAAATCACCGCAAATCCGGAGAGAGCCATCTTTCTTCACTATTGGAACGATAGGAGTGGCCCATGAGCTATGGGTAACTGGTATTAGGACTCCGTTGGTGACCAGGCGCTCCAGGTCTGCTTCAACTTTTGGCCTGATGGCATATGGCACAGTTCGGGCTTTCAGATATTTTGGTGGACTGCCAGGTTTAATGTTCAATGTCACAGTGATTCCCTTCATATTTCCCAAATAATCTCCAAACACAGCAGCATGTTTCCTTAGTATAGGGGTTAGACTGGTTTCTTCTTTAGTCATCCGGTGCACTTCTGCCCAGTTCAGCTGAATCTTCCCAAGCCAAGACCTACCCATTAAGGCTGGGTAGTTACCTCTCACCACAAACAGTGGCAATTTAGCCGCCTGTCCATTGAGCTCCACCTTAACATCAATAGTGCCCAACATGGGCACAGCTTCTCCTGTATACGTCTTCAGAACAGTTTTTGTTGCCTTAAGTGGAAGATGCTGTAGCTTTTCCTTATACACAGTCTCAGAGACCAGCGAGACAGCTGCACCGGTGTCTAGTTCCATGCGTATAGGTTTGCCCTCCAATAAGGGGGTTACCCAGTATTCATGTGAGCCCGCTGCCAAAGACAAAACATGCAGTGGCACTTCCTCTTGCGAGGAGGTGTCACCTTGATCATCCTGGGTCTGCTCTAGGGTATGCAGGGTTCCTCTTTTTGTCGGACAGACCACAGGCCTTTTTTTCTTTTGTTTACAGGCACACTCAATGTGTCCCTTTTTGCCACAGTGTCGACACACCAGGTCCTTGCACCAGCATTCTGATGCCTGGTGACCCGGCTTACCACAGCGGTAACATTCTTGACTCTGCACCGTTTTGTGGGTTGGTTCTTGTGACACTTTTTGCACCCTAGGGGATGCACCGATGTATTGTGCCTCCCTTGTAGCCAGTTCCATGGAGACAGCAATATCAACAGCCTTCTGTAATGTAAGCTTGAGCCTCTGTCAGTAGGCGCTTCCGTATAGCTTCACTGCAGAGGCCACACACTAACCTGTCACGCAGGGCATCATTTAACATCTCTTTAAATTCACAGTGTTCTGCTAGCTTTTTTAAAATTGTTACAAATTGTACAACTGTTTCATCTTCCTTTTGGTCTCTTTTGTGGAACCTATATCTTTCAGCAATTACCAGTGGTTTTGGGGAAAAATGGGACCCCAGGATTTCCACAATGTCACTGTAAGATTATTCTCAGGCTTAACAGGGTGTAGTAAGCTGCGTAGCAGGGAGTAGGTTTTAGCCCCTACAACACTTAAGAATATTGGCACCTTCTTCGCTTCTGTAATGTCATTTGCAATACCAAAAAGCTCAAAACGCTCAGTATACACATGCCACTGCTCTGTATTCTCATCAAAAGGTTCCAGTGGCCTGGTCAGAGTAGCCATGATTTTTACTTTCACTTTCACAGTCAGTGCAAACAAGCAGTATTTTTCTTTGTTTCGTCTTTACCTTGACTTCTACTTCCTCTGTTACTGGAGCAGCACCAGGATCCCATCCATCGTCGCCACTTGTTATATCCTTGGGGCAGCCGGTTTAGGAAGAAATCACTTGAGGCCAGAGAGCAGACAGCTACAAAACCACCATTTTATTTACAGAAACAGAGAGCTCACTCAGCCGGCTGAAACCGGCTGAGCTATCCCCTAATAGTCTAACTCAGTTGCCATAGTAACAAAAACCATGACAACCAAATACACAACACCAGCCAGGGCACAAGGACAGCATGAAGGTGATTTAATTGTGTTACCTACTGACAATTTGGCGACTTGTAGCAAGAAGGAAAAGATTCCTAAACTTGTTCCTTGACAAGGGAAGGAGATTGCTTCTAACCTGTTATCGAGAAAGTCTATGAGTTTGCCTGAACGGGGATTGTGTAGGACTCTGCCTGATGGGCCAGAGGTGATTCTGAATGTAAGTAAGACCCAGCAAGAGTCTTTGGTTGCTCAGGAAAGTGTTCCTTTAGAGCAAGCCCTAGGTGAAGAGGGTGAGAGCAGAATTTCTGAGAGGGGTGAATTGCTGCTTAGAAAAGCTCCTAGGGAAGGGAATCCTCATGGTAATCTGTGCAAGCAGTTTACTGCAACTGAAGGGTGTGAAAGTGATTTAATCAAGAAAGTTTTAGTTCCTAACAGCCAGAAATGTTCTGTTGCGAATGGATCCACTGACTTTCCTTTTGAGAGATCCAGTGTGGGCAGCTTTGAAAAGGTCTCAGAGGGAGGAAAAGCTGTTAAGAAAGTTGAGCAGCCCTATAACCACGTGGCTGTGTGTGGCCAGCATGTTGGGAAGACGATGGTGTTGGAACAGGAATGTCTCCATGCTGAATCTGGGAGTGAGCAGTCTGTGCTTCAGGGTCTGAGGACAGATTCAGTTACTGGTGTTTCAGAGCAGAACAGTTTTATGGCTGAATACTTGAAGATGCAGGGGAGAGCAAGCCAGCTCTCACCCTCAGACCCTTTGGAGTTGTGTGGTATCTCTGTAAGCCAGAGTCCAGCCTTGGAATTGGTAGCAGCTAAGAAGTTAAAAGCTGGTGTTTGTGTTGATGCAAATTACCTGGCTGGCAGGGAGAAGAAAGACTTGCTAATAGCTGCTGGCACAGAGAGCCCACCCCATCAGCCAGTGACTTCTGTTAGGAAAAAGCAGATCCAATCCACTGTTGTTCAAACCAAGTTTTACCGTGAGTTTGTAAGGAGATTCAATCATGTTATTGAACATGACTTTGATAAACCATTTCTGTTATACGCTGGTACGGCCTGTAGCCCAACACTAGCTGTAGTGAGACAGACCCAAGGATGGGGGGCTCTTGGGATGCAGTCAGTGATGTTTTGTCATCCCTTCCTGCATCAATTTTGCATTGGGGGTGTGACGTTATTGATATAAACTGGGACCATATAGAACATGGTTTGCAACCAAGGTCCTGTAGTGGCACCAAATCTTATTTAAAGGGGGTCATCTAAGGTGTCTAAGACCAGGTTATGGGTTGCTGGTTATGATTATGCTGTCTATATGTATGTATCATTTTGTAGTTGAAGTTATAAGTATTGGCTTTATACTGTCTGTATTTTGTATTTGTGCTCTGCTTCTGGGTGACATCCCAGACAAGTTGGTGTTAGCTCTGCCTAGCCTGCTTGATGGCCCATTAAGGACCATCAGCTACACAATTGATCCATGGAGAGAAGGCAGACACGCCTTGTAAGTCAGCAAAGTGCAGGGACTTGTCCATGTGACTCCAGACTCCATTTTGCTGTAATTTTCCACAGTAAGGACAAAGAGGTTCTTACACCTGGAAAAGCCTATATAAGGCTGATGCCTCATCTCCATCTGGTCTTCAATCCTGCTTCTTACCTCTGGAGGGACTTTGCTCAAGCTGAAGCTCTGCACAAAGGACTGATGACCCATCCCAGCTGGGGATGTGCTCCAGAGACTTGATTTGAACCTGCAGTTTATGCCATCACTGCTACAAGCCTAAACTAAGAACCTTGCCATTACTGCATGTAACTGATTCCATCTAACCAATTCTAGCTCTCATCTCTACCTTTTTCCCTTTATGAATAAACCTTTAGATTTTAGATTCTAAAGGATTAGCAACAGCGTGATTTGTGAGTAAGATCTGATGTGTATATTGACCTGGGTCTGGGACTTGATTCTTTGGGATCGAGAGAACCTTTTTCTTTTACTGGGGTGTTGGTTTTTATAACCATTCTTCCCCAGGATGAGTGGCACTGGTGGTGATACTGGGACACTGGAGTGTCTAAGGAAATTGCTTGTGTGACTTGTGGTTAGCCAGTGGGGTGAAACCGAAGTCCTTCTTGTCTGGCTGGTTTGGTGCCTTAGAGGTGGAAAAACCCCAGGCTTGGGCTGTGACTGCCCTGTTTGAGCAATTGGTCCTGAATTGGCACTCTCAGTTGGGTCCCGCCAGAACCGCCTCGTCACACGCTGTTCTAACTAATATTCTTTACTGCTGACTTCCCTTTTCTTCCTTATATTTTATTTGGAGAGTGTTTCCTACCAGGGAGCCATTAGTAGGGTCCAGAGCCAGCCCCATCTCCTATATCAAACTCTGGCTAGTAGGTATGTGATAAATGTGACGCCCCTGCCTGCGTCTGTCAGCTGGGAGACACAAAGATTCTCTCTTTCTACCCTCTGATGCTGCCTGGCTGCTCTAAGCTAGGTGAGGTGGGACTCTGTTAACATGTGCCTCCCGGAGCTTCCATTTACCTGGTGTTGCTGTTCTGTGAGTAGTGGGGCTGTGAGTGGGGCAGCAGGTACTGAGTGTTGGACTCTTGCTCTTTCAGGGGCCGGTGACCTTCGAGGAGGTGGCTGTGTATTTCACCAGGGGAGAGGGGGCTCTGCTGGACCCTGTTCAGAGAGCCCTCTACAGGGATGTCATGCAGGAGAACTATGAGACGGTGACCTCGCTGGGTAAGGAGTCCTGTCTCCTGGGTTATTAGAACCTATGGGGTCTCTGAAGAACCTGAGTAGTAATAACTTTATACCTTTATTCGTCATACAAGTTTTGACAAGTTTCCTTGCCCCCCTTTTTTGCCTTATCTCTCAGCCACTAGAATCATTTTTGGACATGTGCCTTTTTGGTGCTGTCACACATTTTAAAATTGCATTGAATGTATCCTTATTGGCTACATTAGTAACTATATTAATAACTGTAACTTTCATGCCTTTTCCTCATTTTAAGAGGAAAATATGCTACCTGTAGAATTCTAAATTGAGTAAATAGGTGTGTGACTCATGCATGGCTTGTGTGACAGTCAGATGAGCTCTTTTAGGAGAGCGTGTAATGTTGCCGTTCAGGATCCCATGGGTGAAGGGATAAGCGAGCCGTGGGAGGGACGGAGAAGGGGGGTAGTAGATATGCCAGGACATGGGGCGGGTGTGTGCAGGGTTAGAGCTAAGAAGCAGCAGGGAGGTAGGAGGCTGTGAGAGACGAGGAGAAAATACAAGAAGTTCTCAAGGTGCCGGGAGGTGGTGCTGGCTGAGAGTAATGGGAAGAAGCGGAAGGCAGTGTGGGGGAAGGGCACCCAGGAAGTGGGTTGGGTGGGTCAGTGGGAGGGAGGAGAGGTTTGGGGATCTGGAGCTGTGGGGGATCCCAGAACTTTAACCCCGAATCCCTACCGGAACCTTGTTGCTGTAGAGCCTCCACTCCAGTTTTATTTCTGTTCAGTTTCACTTTATTATACATTTTTTCCCCCAAATATTATTATTTTAACTCTTGACCTCCCTCTCCCACTCATTACGCCCTCCCCATATAACCTCCCCATCTCTGTGCACAGAGACCCTGGCCACCGATCTTGAGTCCTTGCTGCATCATCCCGCCCAGAGCAGGGCCCCTACCCAGGCACAAACGGGCACTTCGTTGATGATGTCACAGGCTGGTATAGTCTGTACAATTTTTACACCTATAAGATGACATATTCCGAAGCCCTTCACACCCGTCGGGCTTATCTCTATACGCCGATACAGTCTGTTCCCTTCCCAGCTCTGATGCCGCAGAGCCTTGCCTGTGTCCCTGTTCCCGTTCTCCCCCTAACCAACATTCGACATTCATGGGGCCTCATCTGGAGCACTGTGTCCAGTTTTGGGCCCAACACGGTAAGAAGGATGTGGAAAAATTGGAAAGCATCCAGCGGGGGGCAACAAAAATGGTTAGGAGACTGGAACATGTGACTTCTGAGGGGAGGGTGAGGGAGCTGGGATTGTTTAGTCTGCAGAAGAGAAGAATGAGGGGGGATTTGATAGCAGCCTTCAGCTAGCTGAAGGGGAGTTCCAAAGGGGATGGATCTAGACTGTTCTCAGTGGTAGCAGATGACAGAACAAAGAGTAATGATTTCAAGTTGCAATGGGGGAGTTTTAGGTTGGATATTAGGAAACACTATTTCACTAGGAGGGTGGTGAAGCCCTGGGATGGGTTCCCTAGGGAGGTGGTGGAATCTCCTTCCTTAGAGGTTTTTAAGGTCATGCTTGACAAAGCCCTGGCTGGGATGATTTAGTTGGGTTTGGTCCTGCTTTGAGCAGGGGTGGGACTAGATGACCTGCTGAGGTCCCTTCCAACCCTGACATTCTATAATTCCAGTTTCCTTCCCCCCTCCTGTTTGACCCCATTTATAGAGTAATATTCTCAGCTATACCTTAACCAATCATTGTGCTGAAATTTAACTAACCAATTCTAACATATTGTGACATAATTCTCTACCCAGGCGTCGGCCACTTTTCAGAAGTGGTGTCCTGAGTCTTCATTTATTCACTCTCTAATTTAAGATTGCATGTGCCAATAATACATTTTAACGTTTTTAGAAAGTCTCTTTCTATAAGTCTATAATACATAATTAAACTATTGTATGTAAAGTCAGTAAGGTTTTTAAAATGTTTAAGAAGCTTCATTTACAATTAAATGTAAAATGCAGAGCCTTCTGGACCGGTGGCCAGGACCTGGGCAGTGTGAGTGCCACTGAAAATCAGCTCGTGTGCCGCCATAGGTTGCCTGCTCCTGCTCTAACCAATTATAACCCAGTACCCTAATTAACTTACACCTGGCAACATTAATTATACAGGAGAGAGAAACAATTAGAGAACCAGACTGATTAACAATGTAGAAGTGGTGGCCATAAAGATAAAGCAATACAGAAATGAGGGTTTCACAACCACAACCATTGATAAGTGATTTCTTCCTAGACACAATGCTATCAAATTAAGGTTTCTTTAACCATCTTAAGCTCCGGACAGGATTGTCTTCCTAACAGCCCAATAGCACCTTATTTCAGTGTGACTGGTTTGGGATGTGAGGATGTGACTCTTCACTTCCCAGCTTATGGCTGCCCCTGCTGCTTAGCCAAAGGCCTTAGCCTAAGAACAAGGCCTCAGACTATCCTAGTGAGAGAAGGCCCAGACACAGGCACACTGTGATTTTGATTCTTTGTTTTCACACTCCTGTAACTAGCTAAGTGATAAAAATACACCTAAGTTCTTAAAATATAGGCTTTGCAGGCAGGCCTGAATATCGCCATTCTAACAGAGGGTTCTACCCCTTCCCCCATGCTGTGTCTGTCTTGTGTATTTAGACTGTAAATTCTTCAGAGCATGGGCCATCTACTATTCTGCATTTGTACTGTGCCTAGCACAACGGAGACACACGGTTAGTTGGTCCTTAGGCACTCAGGTTATGCATATGATTAATAATAATTCTCCTGCCACTTGGAGCCAAGGAAGCTGGTCTTGGGATGTTACTGCTTAAAAATGATCTGAGCTTAAAACCATGGACTATTCTTTGTGACAAGTATCCCACAAATTCCACTGACCTTCCTGGTTTTCTTTGCCTGGCATAGGGTTTCTAAATTCCAAACCTGATGTGGTCTCAGAGCTGGAACCAGGGGAAGAGCCGTGGGTCCCGGACCTCCAGGGTTCTGAGAAAGAAGTGCTCCCGAGAGCTGCCTGCAGAGGTGAGGACTTGGATAAAGCAAGTCAAAAACTGTCCGTGAATACAGGAAACATTTGGGATGCCCTACAAAGACCCTGTGAGCTCTCCAAGTTCAGGATTGTTCCCTGCAGATGTGGAATAATTAGGCAGATGTCACTCATGGCTTCCCACCTATCCTAACAACTGTCAGCAGATCCCTACCTGATCCCACTTTCCCCTGCATGTTCTGGTGAAATGCAGACCAAAACTGATCCCTTCCTCTCTCCTCTGGGGAAAATCAGCTCCTGATAGGTTTGATCTCTCCTGCACATATTTTGGTTTGTTCATCCCTTTTTAAATTCCTGTCTCTGAGATTTCCTTTCTCTCAGGCACAGGGAGTGACCTATGCCTGGATTCTCTGTCTCCCATCAGGTGATAGGATGGTGCGTGAGAATGAGGAGCAGAAACCCCAGCAGGAAGATGCTGAGCAAGGAGAACCACATGAGACATTATCAGGAAGACCGAAAGGGAATGTTTCCAGGAGTTGTGCACTCCGAGAAAAAGTAAAAACCTCTGAGACTCAGCAGAGGCCAGAGGAGAACTTCAGTAGCATCTCAGACCTTATTACACATGAGAGAATCAACTTGGAAGAGACACACTACACATGCCACGAGTGCGGGGAAAGCTTCAGTCATCGCTCTTCCCTTATCACACATCAGAGAACCCACACTGGGGAGGTGCCCTACACGTGCTCTGAGTGCGGGAAAAGCTTCAGTCGTCGCTATTCCCTTATCACACATCAGAGAACCCACACTGGCGAGATGCCCTACACGTGCTCTGAGTGCGGGAAAAGCTTCAATCGGCGCTCATACCTTATCACACATCAGAGACTCCACACAGGAGAGAAGCCCTACACATGCGCTGAGTGCGGGAAAAGCTGCAGTCACCGCTCAAACCTTATGAGACATCAGAGAATCCACACAGGAGAGACGCCCTACACATGCTCTGAGTGCGGGAAAAGCTTCAATCGGCGCTCAGACCTTATCACACATCAGAGAATCCACACTGGGGAGATGCCCTACACATGCTCTGAGTGCGGGAAAAGCTTCAGTCATCGCTCTTGCCTTATCACACATCAGAGAACCCACACTGGGGAGATGCCCTACACGTGCTCTGAGTGCGGGAAAAGCTTCAGTCGTCGCTATTCCCTTATCAGACATCAGAGAACCCACACTGGGGAGATGCCCTACACGTGCTCTGAGTGCGGGAAAAGCTTCAATCGGCGCTCATACCTTATCACACATCAGAGAATCCACACAGGAGAGACGCCCTACACATGCGCTGAGTGCGGAAAAAGCTTCAGTCTGCGCACAAACCTTATCACACATCAGACAATCCACACAGGGGAGAAGACCTACACATGCGCTGAGTGTGGAAAAAGCTTCAATCGGCGCTCACACCTTATCACGCATCAGAGAATCCACACAGGGGAGAAGCCCTACACATGCGCTGAGTGCGGAAAAAGCTTCAATCGGCGCTCACACCTTATCACGCATCAGAGAGTCCACACAGGGGAGAAGCCCTACACATGTTCCGAGTGCGGTAAAAGCTTCAGTCAGTGCTCAATCCTTATCACACATCAGAGAATCCACACAGGAGAGAAGCCCTACACATGCTCTGAGTGCGGGAAAAACTTCAGTCACCACTCTGCCTTTATCACACATCAGAGAATCCACACTGGGGAGACACCCTACACATGCTCTGAGTGCGGGAAAAGCTTCAGTCACCGCTCTTCCCTTATCACACATCAGAAAATCCACACCAGGGAGATGCCCTACACATGCTGTGAGTGCGGGAAAAGCTTCCATCAGCGCTCAAACCTTATTACACATCAGAGAATCCACACATGAGATCCCCTACACATGCCCTGAGTGCGGGTAAAGTTTCACTGAGCACTCAGACTTTGTTAGATATCGTAGAATCCACAGTGGAGAGAGACCCTACACATGCTCTGCATTTGGGAAAAGCTTCAATCAGATGTCATTCCCTATTAGAGATCAGAAAATCCAAATGGGAGAGAACTGTAAGAAATGCCTTTATTAGGGCTTCCCAAAGATTTGTTTTAAAAAAAATCACATTTGCTAATTCCAATATAGTGAACTTTGCACCATCTTCACTGTGGTCTCTCAGCTCTGCCGGATGAGTTGCCTGCTTCTGCCTTTTGCAGCTCACCCTTCTTTGGGGTCAGTCCTGTGATCTTTTCTATCAGCTCCTTTCCTTTTGACTTGTAGGAGCGTGTATCCCTCCAGCCAGGAATTTCATCAGCTCCAGGTGCGGGAGAGAGGGGTGATGCTAACAAGCTACACTGGGGCAAAAGTTACCTGTGCCTTACATCCACTAGGACTGTACATGGAATTGGGTGCTCAAGTTAGTGATTTTGGTGTAAAAAGACAATTATAGTTGTAGAGCAGAAGCAGCCCAGGGAGTAAACCTAACGGACAATGATCAAGTGATCTCTCTCCTGCCATCCATCTCCACTCTCTGACAAACAGAGGCTAGGGACACCATTCCTTACCCATCCTGGCTAATAGCCATTAATGGACTAAACTTCCATGAATTTATCCAGTTTTCTTTTAAACCCTGTTATAGTCCTAGCCTTCACAACCTCTTCAGGCAAGGAGTTCCACAAGTTGACTGTGCACTGTGTGAAGAAAAACTTCCTTTTATTTGTTTTAAACCTGCTGCCTATTAATTTCATTTGGTAGCCCCTAGTTCTTGTATTATGGGAGTAAGTAAATAACTTTTCCTTATCTACTTTGTCAACATCACTCATGATTTTATATACCTCTATCACAGGCCTGCACAACATGCGGTGCGCGGAGCCTCACTGTGTGGCCCGCCGGGAGATTCTAAATCTTCCTCCCCCCCCGTCCCCCGGCGCTCTGCGAGCAGTCCAGAGCCCTTTGAATCCCAGCCGCGGCAGGGAATCAAAGGACTCTGGGCTGCCTGCAGGAGCAAGGAGCCCAGAGCCTTTTAAATCTCAGCGGGGCCCGGGATTCAAAGGGCTCTGCGCTGCCCGCTGTGGCTGGGAGCCCAGGGCTCTTTAAATTCCAGCTGTGGCCAGGAATCAGAGGGCTCTGCGCAGCCGGCAGCCACAGGGAGCCCAGAGCCTTTTAAATCCCAGCCGCGGCCGGGAATCAGAGGGCTCTGGGCTGCCGGCAGCCGCAGGGAGCCCAGAGCCCTTTAAATCCCAGCCACGGCCAGGAGTCAGAGGGCTCAGGTCTCCCCGTGGCTGCCAGCAGCCCAGAGCCCTTTGAATTCCAGCCCCTGGCCGCTGATTGCCCCCTCCCCAGACCCCTGCCCCAATTGCCCCCCAGGACCCACACCCCCTATCTAAGCACCACTGGTCCTTGTCCCCTGATTACCCCCTCCCGAGACCCTTGCCCCATCTAAGCCTCCCTTCTCCTTGTCCCCAACTGCCCCCTCCTGAGACCCCACCCCCTACCTGTCCCCTGATAAACCTCCTGGATTCCCATGCCTATCCTATTGCTGCCTGTCCCCTGACTGCCGCTCCG
Organism: Mauremys mutica; assembly: GCF_020497125.1. Classification (NCBI taxonomy): domain Eukaryota; kingdom Metazoa; phylum Chordata; order Testudines; family Geoemydidae; genus Mauremys; species Mauremys mutica. The sequence continues at coordinate 100,923 of NW_025423256.1, forward strand.
AACCTCTGCCCCATCCAACCCCCCCTGCTCCTTGTCCCTTGACTGCCCCCCCCCCGGAACCCCCTACCCCTTCTCCAAACCCCGCTTACTGTGCCACTCAGACCAGCGTGTCTGGCTCCGTGCAGCTCCAGACAGTTGCTGCCGTGCTCCCCAATGGAGCCCCCCCCCAGCACCTGCTTTCCAGATTTGAACACCTCAAAATTCAGGAGTGCTCAAGCTCGGTTTGGGCAGCTGTTACTTCATTTCTCCCAAATCAAATATACTGATCCACTGTAACTTGCTGTAGAAAAAGTAGGATAAAATTGAGCAAGAAATGCTTATTAGGACTGGAATTGCTACTTTCAACAGCCATTGCCTTTTTGTTTGTTTAAAAGGAAGACAGTGATATTGCATTGGCAAATTGCCCATAGAAAGAAAGAGTGGAACAAAAGAATAATAAAGGCACCTCAACTTTTCCTCATTTATGGAGGACAGTCTTATAATATGCACCCAGATATCCTCCAATCACACAAGCTGAAAATTGTTCCACTTTACTGCAGCTCTGTAACCATATGGGAACCAGACCTGTCTGTGTTCTGTGCACATCCAAAATTCCTGCTGAATGACCCGCCCTGGGAGCGAGTTACCAGTGACCCAGGGCTGGGGCAGCAGGAGGGTATGGGGTGAGCCCAGGGCTGGGAAGGGGGACAGCCACAATTTTTTTTGCTTTGGGCAGCAAAAAACCTAGAGCCGGCCCTGCTGGGTTCCCCCAGCCGCCGGAGCCCCGAGCCCTTTAATTTGACCCTGAGGGCTCCCAGCCACCTCTTTAGCTGGGAGCCCCTGGTTGATTTAAAATAAAGCATCAGCTCCCCACCCCAACCTTCCTTTTTGGCCCACAGCTGTTTTGGTGGGGCGGCGCTGGGGAAGGAGGGTTTGTTTCCGCAGGGCTGGGCGGCGCTGGGGAAGGAGGGTTTGTTTCCGCAGGGCTGGGAGGTTTCGGCCCTCAGCTGTTTTCTTTGGAGGAATGTGGCCCTCGCCGCTTTACAAGTTGTGCAGGCTGATTTATTGTCTCTCTGTTCTCTCCTTCTTCTCCCCCCAATTCCTCGTCTCCAGTGTCTCTGCCTTTCTACTCTTGCTCCCTCTCCCCTGCCCTTTCCAGGAACTCTCACTCTGCAGCATTCAGGACAAGCCAGAGCTCCCATGTTCTGCACATGAGCCTGTGTCAGAGGACGTGTGACCCCGTCAGAACCAGTCACCAGATCAATATGACCCATTATGGGCGACTTCTCTGCCTGCTCTGCAATTTACATCTCCCCCCCCCCCCCCCCCCCCCCCCCGCAAACAGGGTGGGTACAGCTCTGACTGAGAGGCCTAACAGGAGAAATTTCAGCCCAAAGACAAATTTGTGTGAAATGCTGAGAAGTGAAGAGCCCCCTTCCCCTCCCCCAAATCCCCAGAACTCTAGTGTCACCCCCATGGCACCAGCACAGGGAACCCAGTGAAATGGGGTTACAGAATACAAGGGGGGAGGCAGGGAGAGAGCTGACAGGGACTCTCTCACTCTCCTCTCTTCTCTTTCCTTCCAGGAACTGCAGTCCCAGCAGGGAGGGGTTTGTCTCTTTATTAGGGATCCCTCTGTGTCACGGAGGCTGCAAAAGTCATAGATTCTGTGACTTCTGCAGTGGCCACTGTGGCTGACTCCGTGGCTGCCCCAGCAGCTGGCCTGGGGCCAGCTTGAGCAGTGGTTCCAAGGGTGGCAGGTGCAGCCACAGCTCTGTGGCTCCTGGCACCTGTCCCGCGGTGGCCAGAGCAGGGCTGGCCTCTGGGGCTCCCCTCACCTGGCAGCATCTGGAGGGGCAGTGGGTCCCTGGGGCTTCTCCCCCAGTACGTGGTGCCACAGGCCCCCCGGACTCCCTGTGCCCACAGCTGGTGCCACAGACCCCCTGGGCCTCCCTCCCCAAGATTCAATGAGGGGTATTTATGGTATAAGTCATGGCCGGGTCATGGGCAATGAGCTTTTGGTTTTTGCCCGTGATCTGTCCATGACATTTACTAAAAATACCCGTGATTAAATCTTCGCCTTCCTCATTATCGATCACATAAATCAAAACGCCTCCACCTGCAAATGGATTTAGTCCAGGATCCTCAGAGTCAGCAGCTGTTACGCCCCCACAGAGCTCTCTGGTCAGGTGTCCTAGCGCTGGAAGCCTCCTGTTTAGATCCTAAAATAGTGTTTTTGCACCAGGGAGGCTGAAATTTTGGACCGGACATTGTAGCTCCACTGTTATTTTACTGAATTGCTTCAAAACAGCAAGTCAAGAAAGTCTCCTAAGTGCCAGGCTCTCTGCCATGGAAACAGCTGCCCCTGCTCTGCAGGAGTCTGTGCGTTCCACACAGCAACGTACAAACCTGCTCCGCACTGAAGGGGGGTCAGATAGCGACAGGGCTGGTAACACAAATACTTCAGACTATTAACTCCAGGTCCCTTCCTTTCTTTAACCCAGGATGTGCCAGTCAACTGGTAACCATGGTGTTATCTTCACCTTAAAATACCTCTCAGGACATTTTCAGCGAGCCCTCCACCCCCTGCCCTCCCTGCAGCCAGCCCTTGTCTCCAGCCAGCCCCGCACGCCCCGGCTCCACCAACCCCTGCTGCACCCCCCTGCCCTGCCTGCAGCCAGCCCTGCACCCCATGCCCTGTCTGCAACCAGCCCCGTACCCCATGCCCGGCCCTTTGCCAGCCCCTGCGTCCAGCCAGCCCCGCACCCCCTGCCCTGCCTGCCGTCAGCCCCTGTCTCCAGCCAGCCCCGCACGCCCCGGCTCCAGCCAACCCCTGCTGCACCTCCCTGCCCTGCCTACAGCCAGCCCCGCACACCTTGCCCTGCCCGCAGCCAGCCCCTGCCTGCGGCCAGCCCCGCACTCCCTGCCCTGCCCACAGCCAGCCCCTACCTGCAGCCAGCCCCATAGCCACTGGTGCCCTGCAGTTCCCAGGGCAGTAACCCTGCACACCTGCTTCAATGAGGGGGGGCAGGGAGCAGCTGGGACCCACACATGGTCACACCCTAGGGTGACCAGACAGCAAGTGTGAAAGGACAGGGAGTGGGGGGTAATAGGATCCTAGATAAGAAAAAGACCCCAAAATTGGGACATCTGGTCACCCTAGCACCCCCCCAGGACTCCTGGGTTCCATTGCTGGGTTTCCTATTGGTTCCACTGCTGGTTGTTTTCCTTTTCCTGGGGGACTCTGGGCAAGTTGCTCCCCCCTCTAGGGCTCTGTCCCCAGCAGGCAAATGGGGATTTCGTACCTTCCTGCTAGTGGAAAGTGCTGGGAGAATCCCCCAGCCACAGCTGCTCTGACAGCGCTAAGCAGCATCTGACCATTCCAGGTCAGAGCGCGCTGCCCAGGAGGAGTGTCTGGCTCTGGGGTTTCACGTCAGCCCAGTCTAAAGAGAGGGGCCCAGCCATGGGGTTTGGCTCAGGAAGACCAAGTCTCCAATTTGTTACGGGTGTTTTGAATTCCAGTCCTGAGCTCCAAAGTGCTTGGTGTCAGTTGCACATTTTAGAAGCTGCTCTCCACTCCATCTTCCAAATCATTCATGAAACTATTGACTAGTACCGGACCCCAGACTGATCCCTGCTGGACCCACTAGGTGCCCCCTCTCTGTCGGACAGCCAAACCTGGAGAAGGGCCCCTGGAGTCTGGGCTTTCAACCAGCTCTGCACCCACATGACACTGATTGCAGATGGACCACATTTCCCTTGTTTGCTTGTGAGAATGTCCTGTGGGACTGTGTCAAAAGCTTTAGTAACCCAGAGATAGATCCCATCTACTGTTCACCCACCTCCACTAGGCCCGGAACCCTGCCAAAGAAGGAAAGAGGCTGGGTTTGGGATGATTTGTTCTTGACAAATCCATGCTCACTCGTCCTAAGAACCAAATTATCCTGTACGTGCTGCTGACAAACTGATTGTTTAAGAATGTGTTGCAGTATCTCTCCAGCTATGGAAGTGAGTCTGGCTAGTCTGCAAGTCCCAGGGGGTCTCTTTGTTCCCCTTTCAAAGATAGGTCCTGTCTTGTTCATGGATGAGAAGATGTTCTTTTTCAGGGATCTCAGACGAGAACTGGGGCACAACACCTTGTTTGTTAAGGCCACAAAAATGGAGGCAGGAACCTCTTCTCTCCTGCTGGCAAAGAACCCCAGGTACCTAAGAGACAGGGACTCACATCCCTGAATGGGCTTTAAGAAAGGCAGTGGTTAAAAAGTTTGGCCCCGACCATTTCTTGTTTCCGCAGACTAGACATTTTAGCAAACTTTAGAATTCCTTGGGGCTAAACACCGTGAAACTCCCCTTTCTCCTTCACAGAGGGCTTTAACGCCCCTTATCTCACTCAGGCTCACGACTGCCCAGAGCTCGAGAACTGTCCCTGTTCCCACTGGACAGATGGGGAGGAGCCTGAGGTCCAGAGAATGGAAATGACCTACCCAAGGGCCTACACCGCAAGGCAGTGGCAGAGCCAGAAAGAGAAGCCACCAGTTCCGACTCCTGACAGACAAAAAAACTCCAGAGGCAGGGATAGATCCCAGGAATCGAGATGGTGAGGAAATTTCATTCAAACCGTTTCTGTCAGAAAATTCCATTCAGACTAAACCAGTTTGTTTCTCGAAATCATAACAAGTGGGATGAAAGTTCTTTGCAAAAAGATTTTGTTGCAAAACAAAAGCATCTCCTGTTTGTCACAGTGTGTTAGATTGTCTCGTCACACACAAAGAGGAGACACTTCGATCTCAAACATTAGATAAGATGCTTCAGTCTGAGCTAAGTCATTGCTGCTCTTAACAATTTAAAAATAAAAAAATACAAATAAAATAGACTGTTTCAGCTATTCTATTATGTCATAATCTGCTCTGAGTAAACGTGATAGGACACCTCATATTATGCACTACTCCTAGTGACACTCTCCAATGGATCCCCATCCTCCACCCTCCGTGAGGTAGATAGGAGAGGATCATTATTATCCCTACTTGAAAGAGGGAGAAGCTGAGGCTGAGAAAGGAGAATTGACTTGTCTGAGGTCACACGGCCAGTCAGTGGCAGAGTTGGGAACAGGACCCAAGAGCCCTGATTTTCAAACTAACCATCGGATCTTGAATTTCAGACATTGAATGACCTGAGTAAAGTGCTCTCAGATGAGCTCCAGACCAACAACAGTGCACAGGAATTATTCACCAAGTATTTGAGGAGAACTGCAATGTCAGAGAGAATCATGAACTGCTCAGAGACCATTAATGTAGAGCAGAGGCAAAATTCATCAAACACAGAACTGGTTCTGACTTATTTCCTTGGTCTTAAAAGAGACCAACAAGGACCTGAGTCTCCTCCCTGTCAATAACCCCCTGCTCAGCCAATCAGGGTAGAGACTGAGGACGGGAGGCTGAGGGTTCTCACCAGAGAGCCCAAAGGATGGCCCAGGTCACGGGTGGGGATCACTGCCCGAGCACTATTTCAGCCCCACATTTTTGGGTGGACCTCCCACAGTGGGAGCTGCAGAGCACTCCCCCGCCACACACACACACACCCCTACCTCCTGGTGTTGGGAGGTGAACAGGAGAAAGGACAAAAGAAGCAAGAGACGAAGAGAAAGGAGGGAGGGAGGGAGGAAAAGGTGAAACAAAAAGGACAAACCCCAATGTCCCCAGTGATTCTAAGGGACAAAATCCCAGGTGCAGAATAAAATTCTGCCTCCTTAAGCTGGTGTTTTCCATGCCTAGAATTCAACTCTCACCAGATGGATCAGACTGAACAGGTTTCAAACCTCCAGGAGGCTCTTACCTTCTAAACAGGGACGGCTGTTTTCTATTAAAATCACTAAAAGGGAAGGAGAAAACTTAAAAAGGTTCCTCCTGGCGCTCACATCCATGAACCCGAATACTCCCTCAGTCCTCAGAGAGAGACCTGGAGAAGGAGACTTGCTGCAGCAAAGCCACAGGGGTCTCTGAGGTTTCCCTGGCCCCTCGCCCCGGTCCTGCCTGGCTGATGTCAGCATCTCTCTGTGAGGTCACCACCTCCCCACCACCTTGGACCAATAGGCTGAGGTCCTGCAAAAGGCCTTTGTGATGTCACTGCCTCACCCCTCCCTTGCTGGGCTAATGTCCTGCCCCTGGCCAGGCACTTTGGAGGTTTGAGCTACTCCCTGGGGATCACCCCACTCAAGGAGCGTTCGTTCTAGGCAGAACTGACACCAACTTGTCTGGCTGGGGTGTTCCCTGGAAGCAGAGCACAAGTTTGAAATACGGGCAGCATAGAGCCAATAATCATAACGTCAACTACAAAAATGATACACATCTAGAGATAGCATCATTATAATCAGCCAATCAGAACCTCTCCACAGACCCCTTACACGACAACCTTTCGACAATATTGGCTGCAAATATAGAACCGTGGTCGCAGCAGTGATCTATACAGTTACAGATTATGTCAATAACATTACAAGAGGGGACACGGCATCAGTGAGACTGATACTGGAATACTGCCTCCAGTTTTGGTGTCCTCATGTGAAAAAGATGTTGTGAAATTGGAGCTGGGGCAGCAAAGAGCCACCAAATGTTCTGAGGGCTGGAGAAAAATGCCTTCTAGTGAGCTGTTGAAAGAGCTCAACCTGTTTAGCTTATCAAAAGAAGATTGAAAGGTGACTTCACTGAAGTGTTGAAGTGCCTTAATGGAGAGAAAGGATTGGGTATTAAAGGGCTCTTTAATCTAGCAGAGAAAAGCATAACAAGACCCAATGGCTGGAAGATGAAAAGAGACAAATTCGTATTACAACTAAGGCACAAATATTCAACAACGAAGATGATTCACCACAGGAACAAGCTATCAAGGAAAGTGGTGGATTCGCCATCTCCTGATGTCATTTAATGAAGACTAGATGCCTTTCTGGGATGTGTTTGCCCCAAAAGTAGCTCTTGTGTCCTACAGGAGGCCTGTGATACGCAGGGGGTCAGATTAGATGCTCTAATGGTCTCTTCTGGCCATGAAGTCGACTAATTTCTGAAAAACTGAATGTAGCATTGGGAGCAGCGTCTGATGTTTCCCTGTCTAGCCGGCTTGCTGCCTAGACCGAACGCTCCTTGAGTGGGGTGATCCCCAGGGAGTAGCTCAAACCTCCAAAGTGCCTGGCCAGGGGCAGGACATTGGCACAGCAAGGGAGGGGTGTGGCAGTGACATCACAAAGGAACCCTCCGCCTCCCGTCCTCAGTCTCTACCCTGATTGGCTGAGCAGGGGGTTATTGACAGGGAGGAGACTCAGATCCTTGTTGTTCTCTTTCAAGACCAAGTAAATAAGTCAGAACCAGTTACATGTTTGATAAATTTTGGCTCTGTTTGCAGACACAGGAAGGGAGCAGCTGGGAGCGGTGGGTGCTGGGAAGAAGGAGGCAGGAGAACAAATCTCAGCGGTGGGGGGCAGCTCCTGGGGGCGGGGCTCTGGCACAGCCCGGGGACGGGGCAGCTCCTGGGGGCGGGGCTCTGGCACAGCCCGTGGGCGGGGCAGCTCCTGGGGGCGGGGCTCTGGCACAGCCAGGGGCGGGGCAGCTCCTGGGGGCGGGGCTCTGGCACAGCCCGGGGGCGGGGCAGCTCCTGGGGGCGGGGCTCTGGCACAGCCCGGGGGCGGTGCAGCTCCTGGGGGCGGGGCTCTGGCACAGCCCGGGGGCGGGGCAGCTCCTGGGGGCGGGGCTCTGGCACATTGTGACGCAGGAGCCCGGGCTCAGCAGCTGCTCCCTGGTGGCCACGTGCTGCTGGCAGCGCTGGAGCCGCCCGGGCCGGAGCGGAGCCGCTGTTCTCAGCTGCAGCAGGAGCTGCCCCCGGCCCCGCTGGGCTCCAGGTGGGGACAGAGCCTGGGGCCCGGGGCTCCCCTGGGTGCGGCTGGCGGGGCGGGAGGGGAGGGGAGAGGCCGGAGCTGCAGGCGGGGAAGGGCGGGGGGGCAGGCGGGGGGTTGATCGGTCTCTGGGCACCAGGGGAGCCCCGGGGCAGAGTGTGTGTGTGAGTGTCCCGGGCCCAGGCGTGCACATGGGGGGAGCCCCGGCACCCCAATGCCCTGAGCCCCGGCTGGGGAGGCTGCTCCCCCCCTCCCGTGGGGGCTCTGGGGGGGGGAGGAGGCTGTGGCGGCTGCAGGCGGGTGCTCGGCCCCCCCGGGAATGACCCGCTGCCGGCAGCTTGTGGCGCCTCCTCCGCGGAGCTTTTCCCTGGGGGCGGCCTGGGCGCAGCTGCGATCAGCTGTTTGCTGGGCAGGCTCCGCTCCGCTGCTCCCCCCCCCGCTCCTGGGGGGCTGAGTGAGCCCCCCCCAAACAGCCCCAGGGGTCGGTGGGGGGGCGGGGCCAGCAGCAGCAGAGCCCCCCCGCTCCCCTGGGGCTGCCCCGCCCCGCTCGGGCTGGTGGCTCTGCCAGGGCCCCCGCGTGAATCGCTGCTCCCTGCCCGCCAGGCTCGGCTCCGGCCACAGCAGCGGCGGGTGCCCCGGGGAGCCCAGCTGGGCTGGGGCGGGGGCCGAGGGAGGTTGCGGGGAGAAGTTCCAGATACCGGCAGAAGGCGGGGGGGGGGTGGAGGGGGAGAGGAGCCACCCTGGGGCTGGGAGGAGAAGACCGGACCCTGGCAGAAGATGTGGGGCTGAAGTCCCCGGCTCGGGAGCCCCAGCCACCTTAGTGGCAGAAGTTGCAGGGCTGAAGCCTTGACCCCCCCTCTGTGTGGAGCTGGCCTGAGCCCCTCTCGCCCCATCCCCCCTGTGGAGCTGGCTCCCACTCTCCGTTTGCGCAGAAATTCAGTGCAAATCTCCCCATGTTGGTATCTCCATTTCCTCCCCACCCCATCACCCAGCCATGGATGGATTTAGCCCAGGAGGCAGGGTCAGTGTTGGCCCCATTGGGCAGGTGGGATCTAGGGCACAATGAGGTGAAGTGACTTTCCCAAGGCTAAGCAGGGAGTCTGTGGCAGAGCAGAGACTCAAACCCAGAACACCTGAGCCTGAGTCCTGTGCCTTAACCACTAGGCCACCTTCCCCCCGAAGGAGAGGGAACCTCCTCTGCCACTTTGAGTGTGTGGGTGGGAGCAGCCACTAGACAGAGCTGCCATGAGGTGGGGAGGGGGGTTGGATAGCTGGGGGGGTGATTAGTGGGTGGGGGGGTCTCTGGAGGGGGCGGTCAGGGGACAAGGAGCAGGGGGGTTGGATGGGTTGAGGGTTCGGGGGGTGGAGCGGGGTCGGGGCAGGCAGGGAGCAGAGGGAGTTGGATGGGTCGGGAGTTCTGGGGGTCCTGTCAGGGGGTGAGAAGTGGTTGGATGGGGCGTGGGAGTCCCGGGGGTCTGTCTGGGGTCAGGGGGGTGGATAAAGGGTCAGGGGGACAGGTAGGGGGTAGGGTGCTAGGGAGGCAGCTACAGTGGGGGGGGGTGTCCCAGGAGGAGGCAGTCAGGGGACAAGGAGCAGGGGGGGTTGGGGGTTCTGAGGGGGGCAGCCAGGGGGCAGGAATTGGGAGGCAGTGGATGGGATGGGGCTAGGGCGGGGCTCCCTGGGTGCGCACCCTAATGAAATGTGCTGCACACGCCTGTGGTCATGGGGGTGAGCTACTCGCATCCTTTTCCTGTTGGTGCCTCTTTTCCCATCATATTAGGGCATCGGGTTATTCCTCAGCCATTTACTTCTGTCAGCATTTCTTAGCTCCAAGGCTTAAAATAGCGAAGCTAAAATCTTGCAGGTCTCAGCCTACAGGCCTTGCGTGTCAGCCCTATTTACGTAGATACCTAATACATGGTTATTCTCGCTACAGACCGACCAATCGATTCTCTATTTAGCACACAGTGATTCCATGTGACATAACGTGTTAGTTATTTATAACACCACACAATAAATGAACGGTAAACTAAAATCACTGGCTGCCGTTCCCACCCTTACTCCTACACTGCTGCTGTGGCCTGTGGTGCCGGGCACTCTGCCTGCAGCTCAAGCCGGGCTTTGCGCTCTCACACGGGGGCTGCATCTTGCCGGAGCCCCAGATACCCTGCAGCCCTGTGGCCGCTTCCCGCTCACCAGGGGCCATTTCAGATTTTGGGGCGGGGGCAACTTTAACTGTGATCCCAGGGGCTACTGGTGGCCTGAAAACTGTAGGGTTTTTTGCAGAAAATAACTTAGAAATTCACTGACGAGCACTGTATCTAAGAAAGATAAATATATACTGACTCCAATTATAGCCACGTATTCAATTTAAGAGTAAATTTAGAACAATCAGGAGATAATACAGCAAGATATTCCCTATCCCAAGCCTTGAGGTATCAGTTTTGGAGCTTTGACGCAGGTATCAGAAACACCAGATTGATACTTTGCACCTCTCTTTAGTAGAGAGAAATAAATATAGAGAAAGGAAGCAGATTTTTCACTCCACAGACAATGTATTTACTTACTTTTATATATGTGATTAAGGTTTTTTCTCTTAAGAACGGGAATTTATTTTTCTAGTTATTTTGGCATTTATGTTTACTGATCACAATCATGTATGTGACTCACTAACATTTGACTCCATCACTGCTATTAGTATCATACTTGGAGCTGCATTTATTTTCATAGAAATTTTAAGTTACTTTCCAGATGTAACTGTACCATGAAGTTTGGGGGAGACAGGGCCTTGCACCTCCCCCACTTCCTGCGATTCACCGTGAGTCTCAGCCAGCCAGTGAAACAGAAAGTTTCTTAGACGACAGGAACACAGACCCAAACAGAGCTCGTAGGTACAGACAACAGGACCCCTTGGTCAGGTCCATCTTGGGGGGTAGGGAGCCAGACCCGGTTCTGGCCTCCCTCCATTTCCCCAGCCAGCTCCAAACTGAAACCCCCCCTTCCCCCGCGCCATCTCCTCCAGCCACCCCCCGGCTCCTCCTCCAGCCTTTGTCTAGTTTCCCGGGCAGAAGGTGTCACCTGGGCCCATCCCCGCCCCGGGCTCAGGTTAAATGCTCAGCTATCGCCCCTCAAGTGAAGTCACACCCTGATATCCCATCCCCAATGCAAACAGTCCCAGTAAAACTCCCCCGCAACATCCTCAGCTCAATCCTCCCCACTCCCTGCTTCGTCACAGACTAAAAATACAATCTGAAGATAAGTGATCTTCATCTGCACAGTGTCTGAAGTTTTGAGTTTAGCTAATTTTTTCAAACGAGCCCTGCTCAGGTAAGTACATGCAAAATGTACAGTCTGTTATTTGCTAGTACCATTTTAAGTAATGAATGACAAAGCACAATATGGCAATAACAGTAATAATGATTATTACTCCAGCCAGGCCAGGTGAGGTGTTTTAGAACTCGTTACTCAAAGAACTGAATTTAAGCATAACACAGAAATAAAATGATGAAATGCACAGACCCGTTAAGAAGCTAAACTACCAGCACTGTCATCCTGACCGAATGTGAGAGAATAAAATTACAGAGACTCTATGTACTTTGTGCATTTTGACAGGAAGTAAAAGGAAGTAATAACAGTAACTGACGTGTCTGTGGTGGGGTGAGTGTGTGTGTGGGGGGAGTGTGAGACACACCCGCTGTCACTTCCAGCCCAGCGGCACTCACTAGACCGAAGGCTCGTTCACACGGCAGCAGTGGCCAGCAGCCCCCACTCCTGACCCAGAGGCAGCAGCACAGAATCTTGTCCCCCCAGCTCAGCTCAGCAGAGACTGGGCACAGAGGCAGGAGGGTGGGGCCACCCCCCCCCCCCCCGCACAGCACAGGAGGCTCCTGGGAGCAGCTTGGCCGGAGGCAGCTCCACGTGGGGGGAGGGGGCAGGGCTGCAGGAAGAGCTGCAGGGGCAGACAGCTGAGGAGAAGTGGGGGGAGGAGAGACAGGACACCCCTGCTGGAGGAACCCCCTCAGCAAGGCCCCCCTGGACCGTCATGTCGTCTGCCCCCCACTGAGTCTGGCCCCGTCCAGCTCTTCACCATGAGAACAGCGCTGGGCTCCCTGCCAGCGAGCTCTCCCTGCACCTGCCAGGGCCTCCATCTCCTGTGTGCGTCTGTGGCTAGTAGGGGGGTGATGGCTCTGCTGGGAGAGACAAGGGGCTCTCGCTTCGTCCCCTCCCCCTGGCGTTTCCTGGCTGCTCTGAGCGGGGTGGGGGTGGGGCTCTGCCTGTGAGCCACCCAGAGCTCCCATTTGATCGGCTCCTCTCCCCCACGAGTGTGGGGCTGTGAGTGGGGCAGCAGGTACTGAGTGTTGGATTCTTGCTGTTTCAGGGGCCGGTGACCTTCGAGGAGGTGGCTGTGTATTTCACCAGGGGAGAGGGGGCTCTGCTGGACCCCGCTCAGAGAGCCCTCTACAGGGATGTCATGCAGGAGAACTATGAGACGGTGACCTCGCTGAGTAAGGAGTCCTGTTACCTTGGTCATTACAAGCTGTGGGGTCTCTAAAGAATCTGAGCAGTAATAACTTTATACCTTTATTCATCATACAAGTTTTGACAAGTTTCCTTGCCCCCCCTTTTTTGCCTTATCTCCCACTAGAATAATTTTTAGACATTTGTCATCAGTGATTTTGAAATTGCATTTAATGTGTCCTTATTGGCTACATTAATCACTGTAGCTTTCATGCCTTTTCCTCATTTTAAGAGGAAAATATGCCTCCTGTAGAATTCTAAATTGAGTAAATAGGTGTGTGACCAATGCATGGCTTGTGTGACAGTCAGATGAGCTCGTCTTTTGATAGAAGAGAGTATAACATTGTTGTTCAGGAGCCCAAAGGTGAAAGGAGAACAGAGCCATGTGAGACGAGGAGAAGGGGTGGGGGGAATAGCTAATTCTGGGGTGCCTGGACATGGGGAGGGTGTGTGCAGGGTTAGAGCTAAGAAGCAGCAGGGAGGGAGGAGGTTGTGAGAGACGAGGAGGGAACACAAGAAGCTTCCAAGGTGCCAGGAGGTGGTGCTGGCTGCGAGTAATGGGAAGAAGGGGAGGGGAGTGTGGGGGAAGGGCACCCAGGAAGTGGGCTGGGTGAGTCAGTGGGAGGGAGGAGAGGTTTCGGGATCTAGAGCTGTGGGGGATCCCAGACCTTTAACCCCAAATCCCTACCCAAGCCTTGTTTTTCTAGAGCCCACGTCCAGTTCCTGTGCGTTGCTTTCTCTCCAGGGGCTGTGAGCAGTGTGTCTGAGATAGAGGTGGGACTTTTGGTGATACTTGTATGATGCCAATGCACACCTCAGTTTCCCTCTGTGGTTGGTATTGCTGTGATTATAAAGAGCAGGAGACGTGAGGTGTTTTGTCACGTAGCTGTCATGGGGTGATATGAATGGGTCATTAAGGACAGGCTGGGACCAACCTAGATCAATGGAATACCCGACAGAGACAAGGGAATAATTGTCACCTGTCCATGGGAGGATCTCCGCTTGGCTGAGTGAAGCACACATGGACTCGTTATGTTTTTGGGAGCAGGAATAACTGGGCTCATAGATGCAGGGAGCTCTACTGGAGCAAAGACAAATGGACAGGTGCAGTTAAAGGAAACCAAAGCGTTTTCTACAGCAGCCTGGCTCAAGGGCATTGGCCAGTATGGACTATATTGTCTTCTTTGCTTCCCTGTGCTAATCTAAGGACTTTCCAGTGCTGTGTTTCGGTTCCCTAATGAACCCTGCTATGTTTTAACAGTCTGCCCAGTGCCACAGCAAAAACTTGCTCTGTGCATTGACTGAGGAACAGTCTCTGAAGAGGAGTGTCGTTCAGCTGGACCTGCTGGCAGAGCTCACAGGTTGAAGTAGGAGTGTTGAAGCCAGAGGCTTCCCAAGCACTGTTTAAAAGCCCAGGCATTGCACAGATCCCATGGATCCATGACAGTGCCAGTGTGCCTAATGGGGAAAGGATATAAAACAAGACAAGGATCTAAATGCATATTTTGCATGGTCCCCTCATCAGTGCTCATGGGAATCCCTGATCATTTCCAACGTGTATTAAAACCTTCCTTAAAGGCTTACCTCTTAGTTATCATGTCAGTTATGTTAGAGGCCTCCCGCTTCCCTGGTTCTTGTCACGCAGACAGGAAGCAGCAAAAGACCAGAAGTCCGAAGCGCAGACAATGCCATGTTTATTGGGGTTAGTTTCTAAGCAAGCATATTCCGAAGCCCTTCACACCAGTCGGGCTTATCTCTATACGCCCATAGAGTCTGTTCCCCAGTGTTTCCTTCCCAGCTCTGATGCCGCAGAGCATTTACCCTGTGTCCCTCTTCCCAGCTCTGATGCCACAAAGCCTTGCATGTGTCCCTGTTCCCCGTTTTCCCCCCCTTAACAAACATGATTCCAATTTCCCTTCCCCCTCCTGTTTATAGAGTAATATTCTCAGCTATATGTTAACCAATCATTATACTAAAATTTAATGAACCAATTCTAACATAATTCTCTAACCAATTATGTTTATAATTGAAGATACCAATCTCCTCGAACTGGAAGGGACCTTGAAAGGTCATCAAGTCCAGCCCCCTGCCTTCACTAGCAGGACCAATTTTTGCCCCAGATTCCTAAGTGGCCCTCTCAAGGATTGAACTCACAACCCTGGGTTTAGCAGGCCAATGCTCAAACCACTGAGCTATCTCTCCCCCCTACCCTAATTAACTTATGCCTAGCAAAACTCATTATACAGCAGAGAGAAACAATTAGAGAACCAGACAGATTAACAATAGAAAATTGTGGGACATAAAGAAAAAGCAATACAGAAAAGAGAGTTTCACAACCACAACTATTGATAAGTGATTTCTTGCCAGACAGGCTGCTGTCAAACTAAGTTTTCTTTAACCATCTTAAGATCTGTTTCTTTATCTGGTGGTGATGGGCACTATCAGGACAGGATCATCTTCCTAAGAGTCCAATAGCACCTTATTTCAGTGTGACTGGTTTGGGATGTGAGGATGTGACCCTTCGCTTCCCAGCTTATGGCTGCCCTTGCTGCTTAGCCAAAGGCCTTAGCCTAAGAACAAGGCCTCAGACTAGCCTAGTGAGAGAAGGCCCATTCACAGGCAGACTGTGATTTTGATTCTTTGTTTTTATACCCCTGTAACTAGCTAAGTGATAAAAATACACCTAAGTTATTAAAGTCTAGGCTTTACAGGCAGGCCTGAATATCTCTATTCTAACAGTGGGTTCTACCCCTTCCCCCGTTCTATGTCTGGCTTGTCTATTTAGATTGTAAATTCTTCAGGGCATGAGCCAGCTACTATTCTCTGTTGTACTTTGCCTAGCACAATGGGGACCCACTGTTAGTTCGTTCTTAGGCACTAAAGTAATGAATATGATTAACAACTCTCCTGCCACTTTGAGCCAAGGAAGCTGGCCTTGGGATGTTACTGCTTAAAAATGAGCTGGGGGTAAAACCATGGACTATTCCTTGTGACAAGTATCCCACAAATTCCACTGACCTCCCTTGTTTTCTTTGCCTGGAGTAGGGCTTCCAGATTCCAAACCTGATGTGATCTCACAGCTGGAACGAGAGGAAGAGCCGTGGGTCCCAGATCTCCAGGGCTCTGAGAAAGAAGTGCTCCTGAGAGCTGCCTGCACAGGTAGGGAATTGGTTAAACCAACTCAACAAGTGTGTGGGAATGCAGGAAACATTTGGGATGCCCTACAAAGACCCTGTGAGCTTTCCAAGTTCAGGATTGTTCCCTGCAGATGTGGAATCATTAGGCAGATGTGACTCATGGCTTCCCACCTATACTCTGACAAGTGGCAGCAGGTCCCTGCCCAATGTAGCTTTCCCCAGGCTATGGCTACATTAGCGCTTCAAAGCGCTGCCGCGGCAGCGCTGCCGCGGCAGCGCTTTGAAGCGCTAAGTGTAGTCAAAGCCCCAGTGCTGGGAGAAAGCTTTCCCAGCGCTGTCCGTACTCCACCTCCCTGTGGGGAATAACGGACAGCACTGGGAGCCCTGATCAAAGCCGCTGGGGCTTTGACTACACTGGCGCTTTGTAGCGCCGCAATTTGAAGCGCTGCAGAGGGTGTTTTTTCACACCCTGCTGCAGCGCTGCAAATTTGCAAGTGTAGCCATACCCCCAGAGTGTTCTGGTGAGATGCGGACTAAAGCTGATCCCTTCCTGTCTCCTCTGGGAAAGGGTTTGGGGAAAACCAGCTCCTGATCGGTTTGATCTCTCCCACGCATATTTTGGTTTGTTCATCCCTTTTTCCATTCCTCTCTCTGACATTTCCTTTCTCTCCGGTGCAGGGAATGACCTATGTCTGGATTCTCTCTGTATCCCATCAGGTGTTGGGATGATGAGTGAGAATGAGGAGCAGAAACCTCAGCAGGAAGATGCTGAGCAAGTAGAACCACATGGAACGCTGTCAGGAAGATCTAAAGGGAATGTTTCCAGGAGTTGTGCACTCCCAGAAAAAGAAACAGCCTGTGAGACTCAGCAGAGGTCAGAAGAAAACTTAAGTAGCCTCTCAGACCTTATTCCACACGAGAGAATCAACTTGGAAGAGACACGCTACACATGCCACGAGTGTGGGAAAAGCTTCAATGGGAGCTCAGACCTTGTCACTCATCAGAGAATACACAGAGGAGAGAGACCCTACATGTTCTCCAAGTGCAGGGAAAGCTTCAGTCAGAGCTCTACCCTAATCACACACTGGAGAACCCACACTGGAGAGAAACCCTACATGTGCTCCCAGTGCGGGAAATGTTTCAATCAAAGCTCTGCCCTTATCACACATCGGAGAATCCACACAGGTGAGAAACCTTATGGATGTTCTGAGTGTGGGAAACACTTCATTGATAGTTCAACCCTCTTCTCACATCAGCGAATTCACACAGGAGAGAGACCCTACACATGCTCTGAGTGTGGGAAAAGCTTTAGTCGGCGCTCACACCTTATCACACATCTTAGAATCCACACAGGAGAGATGCCCTACACATGCTTTGAGTGCGGGAAACGCTTCACTGATAGTTCAGCCCTCATATCACATCAGAGAATCCACACAGGGGAGATGCCCTATACATGCTCCGAGTGCGGGAAACGCTTCAATTGGAGCTCACACCTTATCACACACAGGAGAATCCACACAGGTGAGAAACCTTATGGATGTTCTGAGTGTGGACACGTGCTCTGAGTGTGGGAAAAGCTTCAGTCAGCACTCCCACCTTATCACACATTGTAGAATCCACACAGGAGAGAAGCCCTACACGTGCTCTGAGTGCGGGAAAAGCTTCAGTTGGAGCTCACACCTTATCAGGCATCAGAAAATCCACGTAAGAGAGAACTGTAATAAATGCCTTGACTAGGGATGAGCAAAGATTTTTTTTTTAAATCACATTTGCTAATTCCCGCATAGTGATCTTTGCACCACCTTCACCATAGTAGCTCAGCTCCCCCAGATGAGTTGCCTGCTTCTGCCTTTACCAGCTCACCCTTCTTTGGGGTCAGTCCTATGATCTTTTCTATTGAGTCGTAGGAGTGTATGTCATAGAACCATAGAATATCAGGGTTGGAAGGGACCTCAGGAGGTATCTAGTCCATTCCCCTGCTGAAATCAGGACCAACCCCAACTAAATCAACCCAGCCAGGCTTTCTCAAGCCAGGCCTTAAAAATCTCTCAGGATGGAGATTCCACCATGTCCCTAGGTAACCCATTCCAGTGCTTCACCACCACCTTAGCAAAATTAGTTTCCTAATATCCAACCTAGATGGCTCCCACTGCAACGTGAGACCATTGCTCCTTGTTCTGTCATCTGCTACTACTGAGAACAGCCAAGCTCCATCAGCTCCAGGTGGGGGAGAGGTTTGATTCCTAATAAGCTACACTGAGGCAAAAACTACCTGTGCCTGACAGCCACTAGGGCTGTACATGGCGTTGGCTGCTCAAGTTAGTCATCTTGGTGTAAAAAGACAATTATAGCTGTAGAGCAGATGCAGCCCAGGTGCAGTGGTTGGCATTAGCTTTCCCCTTGTCCTGACCTAAACTCCATCACTTTCCCTAGTCTAAACAAACCCTGAGCATCACGGTTATACTGTTCCCCCTTTTCACAGCAATTGTTAGTCATCGAGTTCCCCCTTTGGGAACAAATTGTTTCATTCCCCGTTGCTCTGATGTTGGTTCAGGTTGTGCTGCGGAGCAGATATTTTTACTACCATTTTCCTCACTTAAACTATATTGAACTATAACAAAGAGCAGGAACAGGGCAGGGATAGGGGAAAATGTCATTTCACCCTCTGTAACAATAGAAGAAGATGGGGTAAGTCAGAGGGATTCCCCATCACCATCCCAATCCCCCTGTTGTGCAGTTGGTTAGGTCAATCTTTTTTCTATAGGGCTGGGAAGATGATACCCTAGTAAATGACTTGGAACTAAGCAAAATACCCATGCATTGGGCTCCCAAAGCCGTTGTGGCCCAGGCCCTATCGCTCCTGAAGAGATCTCCTTCCTAATCAGGTGCATGTTGCCTATTATTTGGGAAATGCAATCCCTATCTAGGTAGAGATGGGGAAAAATGGAAGTGACATTTTTGATCAGCTCACCCCTGGGAGATGCTGCAAATGTGTAGAAATTGAAATCCATGTTGAATGTGATATATCTGCAGAAAGATACCTATTTTGAATAGAGACCTGACATTTGGTGTCTTACAGGGATTCTAAGTCACACCTGAATTTAGTCCCTAATTTAAATCTGTGCCACCAGATTAAAGAAATAAAAGGGCATAGTAGGGGGAGTTGTACCTCACTGTCGCTATTGATCTGTTGTGCGGTTGGTGAAGAATTCTACGCCAGAGAAGTGTCAAATTACTCCAAGTAAGGTCAAAGATTTGACAAGAACTCAGGTAGAAACTGCAGGTAGTGGTGGTTGATTTTCACCCCAGATATGGAAGCTATGGTGTTTTTAGCATCCTGCTCCCTAGTTAAGTGGCATTGATCACATTCCTGAAGGACGCCATGATTAAACTGGGCACAACTGTCTTTTACCATCTGGCTCCAAAGTTAGATGAAGCACAGAGAGAAACAGCTGATTTCTTCAGAGCCATTCCATGCCTATGGGTCCCAATCTGGCTGCCTTGTTGGACAAGGAGCACTTCCTTGCTAGCCAAACAATGGTAGCCAATGAGGGAATGTATCAGATGTGAAGTTCAGACTGCAGGATACTTGAATGCTGAGTCCAGAGTCTGTGGTTTGGTCTCTTAGGGCAGGTCTATGCTACTCACCGGATCAGTGGGTAGCAATCGATCTATTGGGGTGTTGATTTATCTCATCTAGTCTAGACATGATAAATCAATCCCTGAGCGCTCTCCCGTCGACTCTGGTACTCCAGCACCACGAGAGGCGCAAGCGGAGTCGACAGGGGAGCAGCAGCAGTCGACTCAGCGCCGTGAAGATGCCGAGGTAAGTCGACCTACATACGTCGACTTCAGCTCTGCTATTCCCGTAGCTGAAGTTGTGTATCTTAGATCAATCCCCCCTCCTAGTGTAGACCTGTCATTAGTTTTTCTCTTGAGACTAATGCATTTGTATCACCTCTCTGCCTCCTGCTTCTTTGAAAAATTAGAAAGTGTGAAAATAGAGCACAGGTGGTTCTAATTCCTCAGCATCTTCCTGCTGGGGTTTCCCCTCCTCATTCTCACTCACTGTCCCATCACCTGATGGGAGACAGAGAGAATGAGACATAGGTCACGCCCTGCACTTGAGAGAAAGGAAATCTATGCCAGTACCTGGTTCCTAAACTGCAGCTACAGTTCCTACTCCAGGCGAATCCAAAGCCCGAGAGGTGCAGTGATCCAACCCCTTATTATCTTAGAAACGTTTTGTTCCCTTTTCTATTTTTTGTCTGTTTCTTTTTATGAAGTTGGAGACCTCCCGGCCTTTCTATTCGATTGGGGTGTAACAGTGCAGCTTGGTGAGGGTGTGAACACCTCTGAAATCTACAACGGGAAGATGTTAGGAAGAATAGTTTCCCCAAATCTTAATAGCCTTAAAACCCTGCCCTATGGAATGACTGAACGCATGCGCCTCACCTGTGCAAGCATTGCAAGGAATTGAGCGGTCAGATACGTATTGTTCAGCGAGAGCTGTTTGAATTCTTTTACTAATGTCTCTCTTAAGGTCTGTATGTGTTTTGGGGCGAGAGGACGAGGAGAAGTATTAGCTACAGAATAGTGAAATCTAAGGAGAAAACTGTAATTAGCGTTGAGCTTGTGGGCTAAATGTCAGCAATAATTAGGTTTCGGCATTGAAATATTCAGCTGGGTAAATCTGGGTTTCACTGCCTGGGTGAAAAATCTCTGGGGTTTCGGCATCACTAAATGTGCACCTGCCTCCTTGGGTTGCTCTTTCAGGATTTATAGGGGTTGGTTTTTCTGCTGTATTAATCTGATGGTTGGACTAAATTGACGACTTGATTCCAGCGCAATATCCTTGTTAACTCATTGATTTCCTGATTTGACCTGAACTTTATCACTGTGTTGTTTAACCCTTAGCTGAGTGGTGTCTATAGTCATTTAGCCTCAGTGACGTGCGCTCTTGGCTTTATTTGTTCATGTTAATAAAACCTGTAACTGGGAAATTGAGTCATTTCTTTCAATAAGCAACGGGGGCTGGAACTTTTCTTTGTGTATTTCCCTTTAATTCAATCTCCATTTTCTTCATTTCACACTGTTCTAAGTTAAGGAATGTGGAGCAACAAAAACTGACACAGACCTGTTGCTGCCCCATTCTGTGCCCATCCAGCAGGAGCAGAGAACAAACCCCTCCTGGAGCCGGGATTGTCACACTGGACTGGAAATACAGACAGGTGTTCCCAAGCTTTGCTGTCTTTCTCCAATCCTGGCATAAGGGTGACACCTACACCTGCTTGTAATCACGCCTGGCAGGAAGGAGATCCCGATGTGCATTGCCTTGGGAGCAGGGGGATCTGGGAGACAGGGGGGGCTATTTACCCAGAGCTCAGGAGCAATCTGTTCTGGGGTGTTGCAGTAGAAAAAAGCTGGGTGCTGCTTTCCCCACTTATTTCTCCTTATCCCCTTTCAGTCTCTCCTCTTTCCCTTTCTTCCTCCTCCCCCACCCTCTGGCAGGGAGACTTGGTCACGTCCCTGCTCCCAGGGGTGCTCACTCTCCCGTAGCTGGATTGGCCCCCGTGAGTGCTAATAGGAGCGAGAGCCTGGATGCAGGTCAGTCCCTGCAGCGGCTCTGGGACACACAGGGGCAGGAGGAGGAGCGGAGATGGGGCTAGTTCCCACCTCAGACAGTCCCTGGCCCGGTGAGTGTGGCAGCTGCAGCCTGGGTTGGGCTTGAAGGAGCCAGGAAGGGGCTGGAGCAGTGGGGGGCTGGTAGGAAGGAAGCAGGAAAAACAAGGAAAAGAGCCGTGGGGCAGCTCCTGGTGGCCGGGTTTTGTAAGGTACCAGACACTGCTGGTGCTGCTGCCTCCAGTGTGCGCTGGGAGCCGGGGCTGAGCTCCGGGCTGCTGCTGCGGCACCAGAGGGGCTGCTCCAGGGACAGACTTTCACTGAAGCACTTTCTGTGCCCAGCCGAGGTGGGGACTTTCTCCAGCTGGACCCAGTCCCAGGCTCTGCCACCCCTGGCCAGGGGCCGCAGGCACCAGGGGCCAGAGGGACCCCAGGGGCAGCCCTGGGTGGGCAGAAGAGAGACTCCACACACAGGTCCCAGAAGCTGAGGGTCTCGCAGCCCCTGGGGATCTGCCCTTGGGTGGGGTCTGGACAGTGCTGGAGCCCCTGCCTCATGCTGCCTCAGGTGCAGTGTGAGAAACTGCTGTGTGTAGGAATTTGCTACTTATGGTGCATTGAGCATGCTCACATGAACTAAGCATGCTCCTTAAATCTGCTGAAGCCACTTCCCTTCACCCTGCCCTTTCTCAGAATCAGATTCTGCAGATTGCTATTTACAGGGTGTCATAAACGTATAGCTACAGGTAGCATAAAATACCCTGTAAAGGGTTAAAAAGCTCAGATAACTTGGTTGGCACATGACCAAAAGGACCAATAAGGGAAGAAAATACTTTCAAATCTGTGGGGGAAGGTTTTTGTTTTCGTGTTCCTTTGTTCTCTCTGGGTCAGCGGGGAACCAGGGCATGGAAAATACGTCTCCCTAAGCACATGGCATAGAAAAACCTTAGAGTTCTGTCCATAGACAAGTCCTTGCATAGCTTGCTGAGTCACAAGGTGTATCTGCCTTTTCTCAATGGGTTGATTGTATAGCTGATGGTCAGTAATGGGCCATCAAGGAGGCTAGGCAGAACTGACACCAACTTGTCTGGCTGGAGTGTTCCCTGGAAGCAGAGCACAAGTTTGAAATACGGGCAGCATACAGCCAATATTCATAACATCAACTACAAAAATGATACACAGTTAGAGATAGCATAATTATAATCAGCCAATCAGAACCTCTCCATAGACCCCTTACACAACAGCCTTTCTACAATATTGGCTGTGAATATAGAACAGTGGTCGCAACGGTGATCTATACAGTTACAGATTATGTCAATAATGTCACAGGAGGTGACACGGCATCAATGAAAATGGAGCTGGGACACCAAAGAGCCACCAAATGTTCTGAGGGCTGGAGAAAAATGCCTTCTAGTGAGCTATTGAAAGAGCTCAACCTGTTTAGCTGATCAAAAGAAGATTGAAAGGTGACTTAATTGAAGTGCTGAAGTGCCTTAATGGAGAGAAAGGATTGGGTATTAAAAGGCTCTTTAATCGAACAGAGAAAGGCATAACAAGACCCAAAGGCTGGAAGGTGAAAAGAGACAAATTCATATTACAACTAAGGCACAAATATTCAACAAACAAGCTACCAAGGAAAGTGATGGATTCTCCATCTCCTGATGTCATTTCATGAAGACTAGGTGCCTTTCTGCAATGTGTTTGCCCCCAAAGTAGCTCTTGTGTCATACAGGAGGCCTGTGATATGCAGGGGATCAGATTAGATGCTCTAATGGTCTCTTCTGGCCATAAAGTCGACTAATTTCTGAAAAACTGAGTGTAGCATTGGGAGCAGCGTCTGATGTTTCCCTGTCTAGCCGGCTTGCTGCCTAGAACGAACGCTCCTTGGGTGGAGTGATCCACAGGGAGTAGCTCAAACCTGCAAAGTGCCTGGCCAGGGGCAGGACATTAGCCCAGCAAGGGAGGGGTGTGGCAGTGACATCACAAAGGCCTTTGGCAGGACCTCAGCCTATTGGTCCAAGGTGGTGGGGAGGTGGTGACCTCACAGAGAGATGCTGACATCAGCCAGGCAGGACAGGGGCGAGGGGCCAGGGAAACCTCAGAGACCCCTGTGGCTTTGCTTCAGCAAGTCTCCTTCTCCAGGTCTCTCTCTGAGGACTGAGGGAGTATTCGGGTTCACGGACGTGAGCGCCGGGAGGAACCTCTTTCGAGTTTTCTCCTTCCCTTGTAGTGATTTTACTAGAAAACAGCCATCCCTGTTTAGAAGGTAAGAGTCTCCTGGAGGTTTGAAACCTGTTCAGTCTGATCCATCTGTTGAGAGTTGAATTCTAGGCAGGGAAAACACGAGCTTAAGGAGGCGGAATGTTATTCCACACCTGGGATTTTGTCCCTTAGAATCACTGGGGACATTGGGGTTTGTCCTTTTTGTTTCACCTTTTCCTCCATCCCTCCCTCCCTTTTCTCTTCTTCTCTTGCTTCTTTTGTTCTTTCTCCTGTTCCCCTGCCAATACCAGGGGGTGGGTGGGTCTGTGTGTGTGTGTTGTGGGGGAGTGCTCTGCAGCTCCCACTGTGGGAGGTCCACCCAAAAATGTGGGGCTGAAATAGAGCTCGGGCAGTCAGGGCCGGATTAACCTTCTGTGGGTCCTGCTTTAATAGGTTCAATTAGTTGGTTAATAAGATGTTTATGAAGTAAAACACTGGCTTTAAAATAAGATCCAATCTGGAGCGTATGAACTATTGACCCCTGGACTCCATCTCTGAGAGGGGACTTGTTTACCATCAGGACACAGGCTCAAACCAGTCCAAACCGGTTTTTCCCGCCAAAACCAGCCCTCAGCGTTCCATCTCCTCAGCACTTTTCCCGCCACAGAAGTGATATAAGGACGTGCTCAGCGCCTGCGCGGGGCCGTCCCCCCCAGCGACGGCCCGTCCACGGTCGGGTCTTCCCAGCGCTCCCGAGCCGGAGAGCGACGAGCCCCCTCGGTCCCGCCGTGAGACTGAGGAACAGGAGGCCTGTCACCCCCATTCCTGCCGTCCTGCATCCCTGGTGTCCAGCCTCCCACGGAGCCCCCCGGGGAGTGAGAGACCCCGGGGGGGGGCACTGGGGCTGGGCAGGAAAGTGACTCTGCCCCGGGGAACCTGGGAGAAGCCTCAGAGCTGCCTCAGCCCCAGTGGGATTTGGGGGGCAGAGACTGGGGCCTGGCGGGGGGGATCCCCTGTGGTGTGGGGGGAGATGGGGGGTGTCAGGCAGGGAGGGGAGAAGCTGGAGTTGTAGGGAGGGGAAGGTCGGTGGGACGCGGGGGGGGGCGTTGAACTGTCTCTGGGCAGCCAGGAAATTCCTGGGGGGGGGGGAAGTGGCGGGCGGGGGAAGGGGGGAGGTGAGTTAATTGGATCCTGTCCCTGTTTGTGCCTCTTGCCTCTCGCCCCCGATACAAATTCTCTCTAGTTCTGCCCCTTTTCTCTCTCAGTGTCTCACCCGGGCTATAAAATCGGGGGCGATTCCCCCCCATCCCCTCCAATGATCAGCTCTCCCGTCCCCCCCGATTTCCCCCGTTCTCCCCATGAGTCTCAAACGTCAGTTTAAAATCTTCTCTAGTGACGGGCATTTTCCCACCCATTTTATCTGCAGCGATTTGTCCTTGTGTAGGTGGGAAATTGTTGCCCTGAGTCATTCCCCAGCACATGGCTGCCCCTGGAGTGGGGGTGGGATGGCTCAGTGGTTGGAGCACTGGCCTGCTAAACCCAGGGCTGGGAGCTGACTCCTTGCGGGGGCCATTTGGGGATTTAGTTGGGGATTGGTCCTGCTTTGAGCAGGGGGGTTGGGCTAGACACCTCCTGAGGTCCCTTCCAGCCCTGATATTCTATGAGATGCCGGTTTTCTGCCAGGGCAGGGAAGGGAGGCGCACGTGTCCCCCATGGGGACTGCCCAGACCCCCGTTTCCCAATCCCAGTTGCTGCCCCCTAACTACCAACACAGTTACCCCCAACCATCAGTTGCCAGTCACCTGCCCGTCCCCCACTGCTGCCCCCTTCCTTTATCCAGGGACCTTCCAGCTCCCCCTCCCTTGCCCTTTTAATCAGCTCCTCAAAGGGCTCCCTGCTGCCCATGGCAATGGTGGGGGTGGGGGAACCATCACTTTGTGTTTATGTATTGGACAGTCGTATAAAATCCAGTCCAACAGTCCCCGTTTTCATAAAATCATAGAATCATAGAATCTCAGGGTTGGAAGGGACCTCAGGAGGACATCTAGTCCAACCCCCTGCTCAAAGCAGGACCAAACCCAACTAAATCATCCCAGCCAGGGCTTTGTCAAGCCTGACCTTAAAAACCTCTAAGGAAGGAGATTCCACTACCTCCCTAGGTAACCCATTCCAGTGCTTCACCACCCTACTAGTGAAAAAGTTTTTCCTAATGTCCAACCTAAACCTCCCCCTCTGCAACTTGAGACCATTACTCCTTGTTCTGTCATCTTCTACCACTAGTTCGTTAACAGCAATATAAAATCCCCTCAGATCTTGGTGTTTTTCTCTCATGTTATCAAATACGCAGTTTGTGACACATTTTCTGTGCAAATCTCAAAGGTTCATATAAAATACCCTAAACATTTGCCCCACTGCTCTCTAGTTGTCTGTTTCTAATTGAATATGCCCTGAGATTTTCCCCTGTCTCTCTAATTATAAAATACCAAGAAAATCTCAGGTTTACACCTTTGCTCAGATTCTTGAACCTGGATATAAAATGTTTGCAAATGTTGCCCATTTCCTCTTTATTCATTTATCAGATATTCATGTAAAACACTCAGATTTTACCTCCTATCAACAACTGATATAAAATCCCTCTGATTTTCCACTTTCCTCTCTATAATTTGCAAAGTGGATCCAAAATGTCTCAGATTGGGAACTCTTTCATTTCTGAACATTGCTCTCAAAGCTCAGGTTTTGCCTCTTTCTATGTCATTATCAAATGTCAGTTAAAAATCCTCTGGGGTTTGAGGCTGTTCCCCATGTTTCTAAATCCCAGCAATTTCTTCCTTCGAGGGAACCTGTTGCCTTGAGTTCTTCTCCATCCTGGATGTTGTAGGGGGTTAAATTGCCAGAGATCATCTTTCCCGTCTCCTTTGTGAATCATTTGTTCCCTCCTTTATCTCTGTTAAAATGTTTGCCGAAGAAAGAGACCAGCCACATATTTAATACCCATCAAAGTCAGAGGCCTCCCCATGTTTGGGGATCAGTGGTTCCCAGCTATTAATGGGAGAGTTGGCTGGACTCTTTTCTTTTCTCCAGCTGGCACAGGATGAGGAGGTCACTCTGAGTGCAGTGTGGGTCCAGAAGTATCCCAAACCCCATGACAAATGGCCTCGGTGAGGGGTTGCTTCCCACAGTGCTAAGATGTAGCCACCTCTGGGGTGGATCCAGGGTGGCGATTATTTGCTAGTGACAGGCATGGACATTTCTTACCTATTTTGTCCCTCCAGGCCTTCCATACTCCAGTTCAAGAGACTTCCCCCAGGGCTCCCTCTGCCTGTGTGACTGGCCAGCAGGGGGCGGTGGTCACTTTCTATCCACTTCTCAGGCACTGTGAGGTAACAGTGTTGCTGGGTGGGGAGATTGCAGCTGAAGGGGGATTGTGGTGGGGGAGGCCTCTGGGTGGCTGGGCAGGGGGTACCCTAGTGAGGTTGGTGGGTTCTGGAGATTTGGGGTTTCAGGGGGTGGCTGTGATGTGCCCAGCCCTGAGGCTGTGGGTCCTGGAGGTGGGTATCACTGGGGGCCTGGTGGCTGCAGAACAGCCGGGGTGGGCGTCTCTTGGGGAGGCGGGACAGGGGGTTAGAGGGAGCCTGGTGCTGTGCCAGGGGCTCTGTCTGGGCTTCCCCCGCAGACTCCTGGGATCGCTGCCCTGCCCAGTGCACAGAGTGTGTGTGGGAGAATCCCCGGCGCTAGGCCAGGGGGTGCCCCTGTAAAGCACCAGGCGATCCCGCAGGGGGGAGGAGGGGGTGCCAGGCAAAGGGCAGGGTAGATCCTGCTGGAGGGAGGGGATCCTAGGCAGGCAATGAGGGACTGAGTTCCCAGTGGGGGGTGGTCCCTTTTGGGGGATCTCTGGCTGTTGGGGTCTTTTGGTGGGGGGAACCCTTTGGGATTCCCAACCTGGCAGTGATGGTCTGGTGGGGTTCTCTGGCCGGTGGGGGTCTGAGGGGTATCTGAGCTCCCTAGCCAGGGACTCTGGGGGCTGGGTCCCAGGGAATATCTGGGGTGGGGGGTTGGCTGGGGCTCTGGGGGCTGCTCCTGACCCATCTTCTTCTCCGTGATTAGCTTATGCCAGAATCCTGGCTCCAAGCACTGCCCGACATTCCCCGGCCAGGTCCAGTCACTGTGATAACTTTCTAGCCACTTATCAAACACTCATCAGAGGGGTAGCCGTGTTAGTCTGGTTCTGTAAAAGCAGCAAAGAATCCTGTGGCACCTTGTAGACTAACAGACGTTTTGTAGCATGAGCTTTCGTGGGTGAATACCCACTACGTCGGATGCAAGAGGTGGGAGTTCCAGTTCCATTCTCCTAGATTGTCCAGTCCTTGTCCTGGATCTGGGGGTCAGGGAGGTGGGAAGGGGGTCAGCACTGCCGCACAATGGTCCCTTCCACAGCGTTCTGGACTCATTCTTTCTGAACTCTGGTTTCATTGAGACCATTGTTAATCCAGAGTCACTGTATGGAAAGACAAGGAGTGACTCCGGATCGACAGTGGGGCAAATGAGATCAGCAATTCTCCCTGTGAGGAGGGGCTCTCACTAGCTGCTCTCCCCAGAGAGCTAAAGGAGGGAAGCTGCTCAAACGCTCTGTCCCTCTCTGCTCAGGATACTGGGGTTCACCTTCCTGGGTCAGAGGCTGCAGCCTCCATTGTGATCTGGGAGATCAGGCTTGGCAGCTGCTGCTCCACCAGCGGGGTTCTGTGCTGGGAAGTGACCTGAATTAAAGCTGCTTCTCTGCCCGGCCCAGGGGATGACTTTCTCCAGCTGGTCCTAGCCCCCTAGGGCAGCCCTGGGCCCTGTTAATACTAAATTCTGAGCCAGAGTCTCCAGGTAACTGACAGACCTCAGGGAAAGTGCTGGGGACTGGCAAGAAAAAGTGACTCTGCACAAACAGCCCCTCCTCATTTCTCCTCCCAGTAGCAATTGCCAGGAGAAAATCCAGCCCTGGGAGAGCAAAGCCCCCAGGAATGGGACTGTCCCAGCCAGAGGGGCAGGGAGAGAGGATGGGGAAGGAGAGACTGAAAGGGGCAGTGGGAGAAATGAGGGGGGAGAGATTTCCAGCTCCCTAATCCACCCAGACACATGTATTGCTGCATCCCTGGGCAGAACCACTTTCCAGTGAACAAAACAAGGATCAGAGAGAGGAAAAGCCAGTTCCTGACTCCATATTCCCCCTGCTGGGGTGTGGCTGCCGTGGGGTCAGTGTCCGAGGGATCCCCCACAGTGACTCCTTTGGTTTCTAGCCTTGTGTTCAGAGACTGTTAGGGGGTGAGGGGAGGGAGAAGGGAGGTTAAAAATGTGTCTGGGCTTAGCTGGCAGGAGGGGCCAGGTCTACATTGTAATAAACAGATTTAGCATTTCCCAGCATGGCAGAATCTAGGGTGTCTGTCTGCAGGGAAAAGGCCTGGGGGAATTCTGATGTGAAATTAACTAAAACCGGTTCTGAAACGCCCACATCTGCCCTTCTCCCCCAGACAGGCTGCAGAATGGCGTCCATGTTTTGCCCCAGGTCATCCCAGCCTGACGTGGGACAGGGAAGAGAAATGGCTGCAGTGGAGTCAGTTCAGGTAGAGATTATCGGGGGGTTGCTGGTGGGTTCCTGCTGGAGGAGAGGGACAGCAAATACACCGGAGATGGGAAGGTTTGCACAGTCTGGTTTGGAGGTTGGAGCGGGGCAGGAAATGCACAGGGTGGGGAAAGGAGGAGGCCAGGGTGTGGCAAACCTGCTGGGAGTTATTTAATAAGTGGCCTAGATTCTAGGAACAGACCCAGGAGGTTGGGAGGCGGAAATGCCCTAATTTGTGAAGAAAGAAAATAGCCCACCTACATGGAGCTAGTCAAACTGACCAGACTCCCAGTGCTGGAGCCTGAGCTCACTGACCAGCGGCTGCTGTGAGATATGAAGGGGGCACCCATGAGTCAGGCTTATTGGAGCTGCCTCTCCCTTCATATCCCGCTCCTCACAAGGAGGAGGTTATTGGGCTTCCTACCAGGGAGCTCTCCCTGGACCCTGCTAGGGGCTCCATCTCCTGAATCAAGTCAGTGGCCAGTAGGCGTGTGATGGATCTGCTGGGAGAGACAAGGGGCTCTCTCTTCGTCCCCTCACCCTGGTATTTGCTGGATACGCTGAGCGGGGTGGGGGTGGGACTTTGTTGACTGCGATCCACCCAGAGCTTCCATTTGATTCGCTCCTCTCTGCCACAAATAGTGGGGCTGTGAGTGGGGAAAGAGGTCCTGAGTGTTGGACTCTTGCTTTTTCAGGGGCCGGTGACCTTCGAGGAGGTGGCTGTGCATTTCACCAGGGAAGAGTGGGCTCTGCTGGACCCCGCTCAGAGAGCCCTCTACTGGGATGTCATGCAGGAGAACTATGAGACTGTGACCTCGCTGGGTAAGGGTTCCTGTCCCCTTGGTTCTTGGAAGGGGAAATGAAGAGATAAAGTTCACACCAGCCCCACAATGCCACCTCTACTCTCTCCTGTTTCAGCATCACTCCAATATGCCAGTGACACACACACACTGCCACAGACCCTCCCCTGCTGCAGAACACTTTGGGAACAGAGCACAGGAGCCGTATCGCACAGTGTCAAATAGCTCCTGTTTGCTCAAGTGAAACTGGGGGTTAGGTCTGGCATAACTGTTCCATACCCCTAATCATTTTTGTTGCCCTTTTCTGAACTTTTTCCAATTCCAATATATCTTTTTTTGAGATGGGGCGACAACATCTGCATGCAGTATTCAAGATGTGGATGTATCATGGATTCATTTGCTGTTTTTACAAATATGATATATATATGATATTTTCTGTCGTATCTATCCCTTTCTTAATTATTTCCAACATTGTTCGCATTTTTTCACTGCTGCTGCACATTGAGTGGATGTTTTCAGAGAACTATCCACAGTGACTCCAAGATCCATCTCTTGAGTGGAAACAGCTAATTTAGACCCCATCATTCTGTATGTATAGTTGGGATTATGTTTTCCAATGGGCTGCACTATGTGCTATCCTGACATCTAGCACTGCTGAGATCCTGCATTCAGTGATATCCCTGCCCTTCCTGTTCCCTTTCTCCACTGAACCCCACCGGCCCATGCTTCCTGTTCCCAGCTTCCCCGGGACACTCTCTCTGTCTCTGAACCTCTCGGTGCGTCCTTGAATGCTGGCTGGGAGTATCCATACAGGGGATCTCCAGCAGCAGAACACTGAATCTCACCCAGGATTACAGATGACACAACTCCTCACTGCTCTGGATTGCACCCAGCATGTGAAAATGGCCTAGGTTGGTAGTGACATTTCTTGAGACATGCAGAGTCTTGCTCCCATATCACCAGGTGTAATAACAATAACAGGAAAGGCCGAATATGGAAAACTGATTGTTCAGCTTGCTTTTAACCTGCATCATATTTTGCAATATATTCCAAATAAGGAAATTAACGTGCAACTTGTTTGGGGTTTTAAGCTTTAAAAGGCTTGTGTGATTTTTAGCTCAGGGGGACAGTATTCCAATAGCTGTCGCCCCCTGCGCACTTTTAACCAAGAAAAGAGCCTCAGGCTGAGCTGATTCAAAATCAATCATGTGGTCGTTTTCCACAACAGCTTCAAGAGGTCCCTGTGATGGAATGTAAATGTCTTCTTCACACCTTCCCCCCACAGGAGAATGGCTGTTTGACCAGCGGTTTGCCTTGCTGTCTCTGAGGAACTGCTCTGTGGGTGTTCCCCAGAATTGTAACTTTTTCAGTAATATCATACAGTAAAATCTCATAACTTTACATACAGTGTTACTACACATTTTAACAGGAGGATAATATTCAGTAGATTATGCATTTTCAAATGATACCTCACAAGCCATACTGTGTACAAAATTGATCATAATTTTCTAGAAGAGTGAACATAGGGGTGGAAACTGACACAGTGTCTGAGTGTGTGTTCCCAGCAGATATGTGGGTATTTCAATCCCTCATAAGCACAGTGTTCGGCATCTTCAAGGACCTGGGGAACTAGTCCTGGAAATTCACTGGTTTACCAAGTGTGACACTGGATGGAATTGTGAGACACTTTGGTATTAATAATAAAATAATATTATAATCTGATAAAATTGCAATGAATCATGCTAGATATGCCATGCCAGGTGTCAGTGAAAATGTTATGATTTTCCACGTATGATAATTTTGTTTCTATGTTTGTATCACCTTTGTATTGTGAGTTATAGATATGTAGGGTATATCTGTATTTCCAGACTTGTGCAGTGTTTCTGGGTGACACCCCCAGACATATTAGCATCAACACTGCCTAGCCTGTTTGATGGCCCATTGAGGGTCATCAGCTGTACAATGAGCCCATGGAAAGGACCAAGCGGATACACCTATTGAGTCAGCAAGACATGCTGGGGTATGCCTGTCTACTGAGAACTCCAAGGCTTTTCCATGCCATGTGCTGTGAAGCTTGTGTTTGGGACACAGGAAGTACAGACCACATGGCAAAAGGAATGTAAAGGGCAGCTGCATCATCTCCATTTTGTCTTCAATCCCCCTTCCTACCTCTGGAGGAACTTCTCTACAAACTGAACCCTGGAACAAAGGACTGAATGACCCATCCAATCTGTGGATGTGTTCCAGACGGACTTTCAAGCCAGCAACTCACCAATACTGCTAATAACCTGATATATCCATTTTGGGATGTATCTGACTGCTTTCCCATTTAACTTCTTTCTGTCTTTCTTTCGTTTAAACCTTTAGTTTAGATGTTAAAGGATTGTCTGGAAGGATGGAATTTTGGGTAATATCCAAACCTACACTGACCTGGTGATGTGGCTGTGACCCTTTGGGGTCAGAGGAACACTTTGTTTATGTGAGCAGAGTTTTTAAATAACCTCTCACTGTACTGGACCTCGCTGCTGATTAGGAGTCAGAGAACTGGGATGCAATACAGGGGGCTGTGCAGGGCCGCCCAGAGGGGGGGGCAAAGGGGGCAATTTGCCCCGGGCCCCGGGCTCCGCAGGGGCCCCCAAGAGAAGAGCGGAGGCTCCCGCCTCCGCCCCTCTCCTGGAGCCTCGGCGCATCAAGCGCCGAGACTCCGGCCGAGCCCCTGAGCCCCGCCCCGCTCAGAGCCGCGTGGTGAGGGGGCGGGGCTGGGAGCTCCAACGGCTCCGCTCGGCGTGGAGCTCACAGCCCCGCCCCCTCACCACGCGGCTCTGAGCGGGACGGAGCTCAGGCCCTGCCGGCGATGCGGTCGGTAAGGGGCCGAGGCCGGGGGGGGGGAGAAGCGGGGGCCGGGGCCGGGCGGGCGGGGGGAGAAGCGGCGGCCGGGGCCAGGCGGGCGGGGGGGGGAGAAGCGGCGGCCAGGGCCGGGCGGCGGCGGCGGCGGTGGGGAGAAGCGGGACCTGGGGCCGGGCGGGGGGGGAGAAGCGGGACCCGCCGCTGTCGAAGCGCAGCCCGGTCTTCGGCGGCGGGGGGCCCCTTCTGTTCCGGGACCCGCCGCCGAAGTGCCCCGAAGGCCCGCGGCGGGGACCCCCCCCCGCCACCGGATTACCGCCGAAGACCGGGCGGCGGGTCCCGCTTCGGCGGTAATTCGGCGGCGGGGGGCTCCCGCCGCGGGTCTTCGGGGCACTTTGGCGGCGGGTCCCGGAACGGAAGGGCCCCCCACTGCCGAAGACCCCGGGCCCCCGGAATCCTCTGGGCGGCCCTGGGGCTGTGTGATTTCTTTTTTCAGCTTCTCGATAACCCGTGTGGGGGATCAGAAGCACAGTTGGTGACTGGTCAGTGAATTTAACTTCAGTGTTAACCAGCAGTTTTGGGAGCATCTGCTCTCCCTTTTGCAGCCTGCCCTGATCTTGGTATTTTCAGTGAGGACTGCCCCTGGCCCACCAGTTCACACTAAGCACTGAAGTTAAATTAATAGAATGTTTTTTTATGACCAAGTCTTATGAAATCAACTGAACTCCTTTGTTTTCCTTCATCTGAGCAGGGTTTCTAGTTTTCCAGCGTGATGTGATCTCCCAGCTGGAACAAGGGTAAGAGCCGTGGGTCCCAGACCTCCAGGGTTCAGAGGAAAGAGAGATCCTGAGAACTCCCTGCATAGGTGAGGAAACATTAAACCACCTCAGAATCTGTAAGTGCCTGAAGGAAACATCTCGGATGCCCAACAAAGCCCTTGAGGAGGTCTCTCAGTTCATTATTGTCCCTTGCAGGGGTCGTATCCTCAGGGTAAATATAGCTCATGGATTCCTATAGATCCTAGCAGACACCAGGCAGTAGCTTCCTCCCTTCCCCCTGCGTATTTGGATGGGATGTGAAGGCTGAATTAATCCCCCTCTTCTCTCCTATTTGGGGGAAGAGTTTGGGGGAGTTCAGTTCCTGGTTTTTATTTGACCTGTCTTCAGCACTTGTTTTGGTTTGGTCTTCTCCTTTCCATCCCTGTTTGAGGTTTCTGTCTCTATCACAGCAGGTGATGCAATGGTATGTGAGAAAGAGGAGCAGAATTCTCAGCCTGAAAATGTTGAGCCAGTGGGTAAAAACAGAGCATTATCGCAAAGATGGAAAAGGAATGTGTCCAGGAGTCCTGAGCAGGGAAACTCCTGGGAGATTCAGCACAGACCAGAAACAGAGCAAGGAAACCAGCCATGGGAGAAAGTGGATACATTTATTTCCTCTCGGGGAACTCAGAAGGTCCTAATGGAAACCATAACACAGCAGGAAATCCTCAGGCAAAAGAGAAAATATACATGCAGTGAGCGTGGAAAAACCTTCTGTCACAGCTCAGCCCTTTTTGCTCATCGGAGAATCCACAGAGGGGAGAGGCTCTATGAATGCCGTGAGTGTGGGAAATGCTTCACTAGCAACTCAAATCTTTCTAAACATCAGAGAATCCACACGGGGGAGAGGCCCTTTGAATGCCGTGAGTGTAGGAAAAGCTTCACTCACAGATCAGACCTTTTTGTTCATCAGAGAATCCACACGGGGGAGAGGCCCTATGAATGCCGTGAGTGTGGGAAATGCTTCACTAGCAGCTCAAACCTTTCTAAACATCAGAGAATCCACATAGGTGAGAGGCCCTTTGAATGCCGTGAGTGTAGGAAAAGCTTCACTCACAAATCAGACCTTTTTGTTCATCAGAGAATCCACACGGGGGAGAGGCCCTATGAATGCTGTGAGTGTAGGAAAAGCTTCACTCACAAATCAGTCCTTTCTAGACATCAGAGAATCCACACAGGGGAGAGGCCCTTTGAATGCTGTGAGTGTAGGGAAAACTTCACTCACAGATCAGCCCTTTCTGTTCATCGAAGAATCCACACAGGGGAGAGGCCCTATGAATGCCGTGAGTGTGGGAAAAATTTCACTTACAGATCAGGCCTTTCTAGACATCAGAGAATCCACACAAGGGAGAGGCCCTATGAATGCCATGAGTGTAGGAAAAACTTCACTCACAGATCAGACCTTTCTGTTCATCAGAGAATCCACACAGGGGACAGGCCTTACAAATGCAGAGAGTGTGGGAAAACCTTCAATCACCGCTCAAACTTTATTACCCATCAGAGAATCCACACAGGGGAGAGGCCCTATAAATGCTGTGAGTGTGGAAAATGCTTCACTAAGAGTTCAGCCCTTTCTGAACATCAGAAAATCCACACAGGGGAGAGGCCCTATGAATGCCGTGACTGTGGGAAAACCTTCAGTTGCAGCTCAAACCTTTCTAAACATCGGAGAATCCACACAGGGGACAGGCCCTACAAATGCCATGAGTGTGGGAAAACCTTCACTCAAAGATCAGCCCTTTCTGTTCATCAAAGGATCCACACAGGGGAGAGGTCCTATGAATGCAGTGAGTGTGGGAAAAGCTTCACTTGGCACTCAGCCCAAGTTAGCCATCAGAGAATCTGCAAGGGAGATAAACATTGTAAAAATCTCTAGGGCTATCAAGACTTCCTTTTCTATAATACTTTTCCTGATTCCCACATAGTAACTTTTAAAGCTCTTTGAACTGTGTGCAGCACCGTTATCCCTCAGCTTGTCCAGATGAGTGGCCCATTTTTGCCTTTTGCAGTTCGCCCTCTTTTGAGATGGACCTATTTGTCCTTTCTATTGTCCCACAAGTAACTGGAGTGTGCCCTTCCTATGAGGAACCAGGGAGCATCACATTTATACCATTCCTCCTATTGCAAAGTTATTGTTAGAGTCACCAGTGATACAGATTGTATCCTTGCCAGTTGTTCTCATGTTGCTCTGGGTTGTGCTGAAGAGCAGTTATATTGGGAATTTTTCAAATTATATGTAAATGAAGAGGAGTAGGGGCAGGAAAAAAGTATAATTTCAGCTTCTGTGACACTGGAAGGAGATGGAGTTTTTGTCGCATTTATCCTTTGTAGGTGCTAAAGATGTGTATAAAATGAAACCAGTGTTGAAAATGTAATAGCTTCAGAAAAATAGCCATTTTTAATAGAATCTCCAGCTCTGGTAACTAACGAAGATTCTGATCCAGGCCTGTGTCCAGTCCCTTCCCTGGACCTGTGCCACCGAATTAAAGAAAAGCTGGGCATGTTTCAGGAAGCCATTCCTCATTAACACTGATGAGATTTTAAGTGGTTTTGTAAAGGATTCTACTTCAGAGAATTGTACATTTACCTTATCCAAGACCAAGGATTTGGAAAGAGCTGAGGTTGAAAGAGTCCACACCCAGTTCTTGGTTTCCACCCCAGTAAAGGAAGCTATGGTGACCCAAGGAAAATTGTTTGTACAACTCCACTTTCTAGTTCAGTGTCACTGATTACACTTCCAAAGTATGCCAGGGTTAGACTGAGAACAGTCATCCTTCACTGTTTGGATGCAAAGAGAGAGTGCTTCATAGGACAGTCCTTCCCTGTGGATCCTAAACTGGCTGCCTGGTTGGGTAACAAGGACTTCCAGGCTGTAGAAATGATGGTAACCAACGAGGCAACGAATTTGTCAGCCTCCAATTTCAGACTTCCGGAGACACGCATGTTGAGTCCTGATTCTATGGTTTTGTGTCTAACGCTGTGGCTACACAATTAAGCTGATGTTGGCACAGCTGCACCAATGTAGCTGCGCTGCTGTAGCACTGCAATAATAGATGCTCTAAACCAATGGGAGAGATTTCTCCCATCGGACTTGATTGGTCCAGCCCCCGCAAGTGGCGGTGGCTATATTGGCAGGAGAAGCCATCCCGCTCATGTAGCACTATCTACACAGAGGGTTAGGGCTGTGTAACTATGTTGCTCAGCTGTGTGGATTTTTCACACCCCTAAGCAATATAGTTATCCTGATAAATGTCTTTAGTGTAGACCAGAGAGGTTTCTCTTGTGTTTTATGCATTTACATTACTTCTCTACCTCCTCCTACTTTGAAAGATTAAAAAGTGTGAAAAGAGAGGTATTTTTTTTCATGATGGAAACATTCCGACATAGAAGACCCCTTCTACCAACACACATAGCAGAAGTTCCAGAGATATATGAACTCACAGAAGTGGTTGGGACAAACCACAATAAGAACCAGGGTTCAGTTGTTGGCAATGGGGATTAAAAGAAAACTAACATATATGACAAGAATTTGTGATCTTTGTATATGTTATTGTTACCAATTCAAATGAAATTATAGGTGAAGTTATTGGTTAAAGAGTAAGAGACTGTGTGATAATCTGAATTATTTTGGAAAACTGAAAGTTGTCTTGTTTTTGTGTTTTGTTAGTCGTACAGGAAATGATGGCTAATCTTGAAAAGTTAATTTGATTTAATTTATCCTGGTTCCTCAACTGTTGCTACAGCTCTAGTACCCATCAATCCAAAGACTGAGAGAAATGGAGTGTTTCAACCATTGTCCTTTTAAATATCTTATTGTTCCTCTCTCTGTTTTTTGTTCTGGCCTTTCTCTTCTATCATTTTCTGCCTTTGTTTAGTGGTAACAGTTGGTTTCCATCACTCATGTTTGTTTGTTTAAATCTCTATCCGTTGTTAAATAAATTTTTTGCTTGTTTGATAACTGTACTCAGGTGCTGTGTGAGATACAGTAGCAATGGTCCACAGTAACAACTAGTAACCTGGGATCGAAATGAAAATCCAGAGGTGGATAAGGAGCTGGTTAAAGGGGAGACTGCAGAGGGTCGTATTGAAGGGTGATCTGTCGGGTTGGAGGGGGGTTACCAGTGGAGTTCCTCAAGGTTCAGTTTTGGGTCCGATTTTATTTAATCTATTTATCGCTGACCTCGAAACCAAAAGTAGGAGTGGGCTGATAAAGTTTGCGGATGACACCAAGTTGGGAGGTATTGCCAATTCGGAAAAGGATCGGGATATCCTCCAGGGAGATTTGGATGACCTTGTAAACTGGAGTATTAGTAACAAGATGAAATTCAATAATGAGAAGTGTAAGGTTATGCATTTAGGGATGACTAACAAGAATTTTAGTTATAAGCTGGGGACGCACCAGTTGGAAGGAACAGAGGAGGAGAAGGACCTAGGAGTCCTGGTTGATCGTAGGATGACTATGAGTAAGCAATGTGATGTGGCTGTTAAAAAAGCTAATGCGGTCTTGGGATGCATTAGGCGAGGTATTTCTAGTAGAGATAAGGAGGTGCTAGTCCCGTTATATAAGGCGTTGGTAAGACCTCATTTGGAGTATTGTGTGCAGTTTTGGTCTCCCATGTTTAAGAAGGATGAATTCAAACTGGAACGAGTACAAAGAAGGGCCACTAGAATGATCCGAGGAATGGAAAGCCTGTCGTATGAAAGGAGACTTGAGGAGCTCGGTTTGTTTTCCTTAACCAAAAGAAGGACAAGAGGAGATCTGATTGCACTCTTTAAATATATCAGAGGAATAAATACCAGGGAAAGAGAGGAATTATTTCAGCTCAGTGCTAATGTGGACACGAGGACAAATGGATATAAATTGTCAGTTAGGAAATTTAGGCTTGAAATTAGATGAAGGTTTCTAACCATCAGAGGAGTGCAATTCTGGAACAGCCTGCCGAGGGAAACAGTGGGGGCGAAGGACCTCCATGACTTTAAGATTAAGCTGGATAAGTTTATGGAGGGGATGGTATGATAGGATAACGGGTTTAGTCAATAGGTCAATAACGTGCCACACTGGTAATTAGTACAAAGGGTCAATGTTGGGATATTGTTAGCCCTTTCCAGAGGGTCTGGCTGGAGAGTCTTGCCCGCATGCTCGGGGTTCAGCTGATCACCATATTTGGGGTCGGGAAGGAATTTTCCTCCAGGGTAGATTGGCAGTGGCCCTGGAGGTTTTTCGCCTTCCTCCGAAGCATGGGGCAGAGGTCGCTTGCTGGTGGATTATCTGCTACTTGAAGTCTCTAAATCACGATTTGGAGCATTCAGCAGCAGAGTCAAGGGAGAGAATTAGTTCAGGAGTGGGTGGATCGGCTTATGTGGCCTGCGTCTTGCAGGAGGTCAGACTAGATGATCATAATGGTCCCTTCTGATCTTGAATTCTATGATTCTATGAAGAGAGGATCTGGGATTTCACCGAGTATCTGGTGATTCAGGCTGGACCCCAGAGGGGAACACATTGAAGGAACTCAGAGGTTAGGGTGGCTGCTGTAGCTCAGAGGAGGGTGCTTGAGTTCCAGCAGGCTGGTGAGTTTGGTCACTAACATCCAAATGGAAAACTCCCTCTTCCTAGTGACAGGTGGCAACAAGGAGACTCACAGCCCTCAGCACCCTGAGAAGGGTCATAATGTGTCTCTATGTTGATCCACCTGTCAAATTCACACAGGGAACGCTCCCGATAGCACAAAACTCTGCCCTATGAAATCGTGGAACATGTGCTCTTTGCTCTGTGTGTACGTCTAGACTACCCACCGTATCAGCGGGTAGCGATCGATTTCTCAGGGATCGATATATCGCATCTCATCTAGACGTGATATATCGATCCCAGAAAGTGCTGCAGTCGACTCCGGAACTCCACCAGCGCGAACGGCAGTAGCGGACTCGACGGGGGGCGATTCACGTAGCTGAAGTTGTGTATCTTAGATTGATTCCCCCCCCCCCCGAGCATAGACCAGCCCTCTGAAAGCATGTAAAAAATCCAAAGACTGGAGGACAGGATTTGGGTCCAGAGTGACCTAGACAAACTGGAGGATTGGGCAAAAAGAAATCTGAGGAGGTTCAACAAGGAGAAGTGCAGAGTCCTGCACTTAGGATGGAAGAATCCTATGCACTGCCACAGCCTGGGGACTGACTGAGTGAGGGGGGGTTGATAGCAGCCTTCAACTACCTGAAAGAACAGCAGTGTGGGCTTTCTCCTGGCCACTTTTGCTGGGCTGGGCAGGCAGCCTGGAGGCCTTTCTAGAAGAGCATTGGGAACTGAGTTAGAAAAACCAATGTGAAAAAGAGAACCTCAGATTTAGACTCATTTATTTATAATTTAAATCTTCAATTCTAGTGTCACA
Source organism: Mauremys mutica (assembly GCF_020497125.1). Classification (NCBI taxonomy): domain Eukaryota; kingdom Metazoa; phylum Chordata; order Testudines; family Geoemydidae; genus Mauremys; species Mauremys mutica. The sequence continues at coordinate 140,701 of NW_025423256.1, forward strand.
GTCAATACAATTGCTTCAGCCTGATAGTTGTCCAAAGGGAAACTTAACTTCTCTCCAAGGGGAGTGGAGAGAAAACACTTTTCAGAGTCCAAGAGCGACAAGGCGGGTGAGGGTAAGAGCTTGCAGAGGACCAACCTCTGTTGGTGAAAGAGACAAGCTGTGGAGCTAACCCAGCACCCTTCTTCAGTTCTGTGTAGCCTGGAAGTTCGTCTCTTCCATAACCAGCAGTTAGAACATAAGAACAGCCACACTGAGTCAGACCAGTTCATCTAACCCACTCTCCCGAAAGTGGCCAATGCCCGGCGCCCCAGAGCACCCCTGGGACCAACATGGATACACCACCACCACAAACAAGGTTAAAAGTCAATGCACAGGGGAGAAGCATCTTGTGTTTCATTCCTTATGTTCTAGTCCCATCATGTGGCCATTTCCTTTTCTTCCTTTCTGTTAAAAGCTTTGGTGTTTTGCACAGAAACATTATTTCCCCAGGAGAGACCCAGGAGTGGGGGCTGCATTCCTGTACCAAACAGTCACTGGAAGGGGGCAGACAAAGGCCTTTAGGACGAGGCGTCCGTCACTGTCAAAAGATCATCTCCCTCCTGCAGGTCACTGGCAGCCTGAATTTGTTCCTTATCCTCCCAGAGTCTGGGGGCTGGAATCAGCACTACCCAGCCCCTCTGTATGTAGCAGGAGCAAACACAAACCTGGTCTTTAAAACAAGCTGTCCCCTTCCTTCTCAGGGAAGATTTTTCTGTGATTGAAGTTGAGCTTCAGTTCCCCTCTCCTAGGGGCGGGGCTGGGGTGGGGCCAGCTCCCAGTGAGATCTGTTTTCACCATTGCCCCCTTTCAGTCACTCTGGGATGGTAACTCTGCTCCCAGCTGTCAGGCAGCTTCCAGCCTATCCACCCTACTCACTAACTCTGTGGTCATGTGTCACTCCCTCTGCCAGCACTCACAGCTTGCAGAAAAGCTATTTTTGCCAGCTGCATTGGTGGTATAGTGGTGTGCATAGGTGCTTTCTAAGCAATTCATCTGGGTTTGATTCCCAGTCAATGCAATAATGGCTTTTCTCTTTTGTTGTTTCCTCATCTGGAAGTGGTACAATTTCAGTCACATTGTGTTACAAGCACATTATCTATAGAATGAAACAATAAATGTGTCAAAGTCCAGCAGGTCATACAGGATGGAGGCACACAAGGGGCTGGAATGTGTCATCTGAGAAAGACAGAACCCTTGGAAACCTGCATCTCCCATCCCCTGGCCTTGCGTGTTATGATTCCAGCTGCGTGAGCTGTTTGTAGGATGTTCCGGCATGATGGGGAAATGAAGTTTTGAGTCAGTTTTTGCTCCTGCAGATTCCTTTGCTGTTACAATTATAATGACATGAACAAAAGGGAGCCACATTAAACATAACCCCCAAGTTGCAATACAGGTGGGGAAAGGGACGATCACGGTTAAGCCAAACACGTCAAAATAAAAATTAATACAAAAAAGGGGACGGGGGAAGAGATCAGGTATGTGGAGATCCCCTTGATAGTTCAACGCACATTGTTAGAATCAAAGTTCAGACTTGACACTGGAAAACCTGCAGCTACCCAGGTCTGTGAACACCTGTGATGAGCCTGATGGAGTTGGGACACCTGTTCTGCTTCAATCATTTATTGTCTCTCTGTTCTCTCCTTCTCCCCCCAATTCCTTGTCTCCAATGTCTCTGCCTTTCTCCTCTTGCTCCCTCTCCCACTGCCCTTTCCCAGGATCTCACAGTCTACAGCATTTAGGACAAGCCAGAGCTCCCATGTTCTGCACATGAGCCTGTGTCAGAGGACGTGGGACCCAGGTCAGAACCAGTCACCGGATCAATATGACCCTTTATGGGCGACTTCTCTGCTTACTCTGCAATTTACACACACCCCCCACTGAAGGGGGTGGGGTACAGCTCTGACTGAGAGGCCTCACAGGAGAAACTTCAGCCCAAAGACAAATTTGTGTGAAATGCTGAGAAGTGAAGAGCCCCCTTCCCCTCCCCCCAAAGCCCCAGAACTCTAGTGTCACCCCCATGGCACCAGCACAGGGAACCCAGTGAGATGGGGTTACAGAATACAAGGGGGAGGCAGCAGGGGAGAGAGACAGGGAGTCTCTCTCTTTCCTTATCTCTTCACTTTCTGTTCTTCTCTTTCCTTCCAGGAACTGCAGTCACAGCAGGGAGGGGTTTGTCTCTTTATTAGGGATCCCTCTGTGTCACGGAGGCTGCTAAAGTCATAGATTCTGTGACTTCTGCAGTGGCCACTGTGGCTGACTCCGTGGCTGCCCCAGCAGCTGGCCTGGGGGCAGCTTGAGCAGTGGTTCCAAGGGTGGCAGGAGCAGCCACAGCTCAGTGGCTCCTGGCACCTGTCCCGAGGTGGCCGGAGCAGGGCTGGCCTCTGGGGCTCCCCTCACCTGGCAGCATCTGGAGTGGCCGTGGGTCCCTGGGGCTTCTCCCCCAGTACATGGTGCCACGGGCCCCCTGGACTCCCTGCGCCCACAGCTGGTGCCACGGACCCCCTGGGCCTCCCTCCCCACGATTCAGTGAGGGGTATTTATGGTATAAGTCATGGCCGGGTCATGGGCAATGAGCTTTTGGGTTTTGCCTGTGATCTGTCCATGACATTTACTAAAAATACCTGCGATTAAATCTTCGCCTTCCTCATTATCAATCAAATAAATCGAAACGCCTCCACCTGCAAGTGGATTTAGCCCAGGACCCTCAGAGTCAGCAGCTGTTACGCCCCCACTGAGCTCTCTGGTCAGGTGTCCTAGCGCTGGAAGCCTCCTGTTTAGATCCTAAAATAGTGTTTTTGCACCAATGGGGCTGAAAATTTTGGACGGACATTGTAGCTCCACCGTTATTTTACTGAATTGCTTCAAAACAGCAAGTCAAGAAAGTCTCCTAAGTGCCAGGCTCTCTGCCATGGAAACAGCTGCCCCTGCTCTGCAGGAGTCTGTGCATTCCACACAGCAACTTACACACCTGCTCTGCACTGAAGAGGGGTCAGGCAGTGACAGGGTTGGTAACACAAATACTTCAGACTATTCACTCCAGGTCCCTTCCTTTCTTTAACCCAGGATGTGCCAGTCAACTGGTAACCATGGTGTTATCTTCACCTTAAAATACCGCTCAGGACATTTTCAGTGAGCCCTGCACCCCCTGCCCTCCCTGTAGCCAGCCCCTGTCTCCAGCCAGCCCCGCACCCCCTGCCCTGCCTGCAGCCAGCCCCGCACCCCCTGCCCACAGCCAGCCCCTGCCACACCCCCTGCCCTGTCTCCAGCTATCTCCTGCCGCACCCCCTGTTGCCCCGCCCAAAGCCAGCCAGCCCCTACACACCCCCAGCCGTGGACACCCTGCCCTGTCTCCAGCCAACTCCTGCCACACACCCCTGCCTGAAGCCAGCCAGCCTGCCCCACACACCCCTGTCTCCAGCCAGCCCCGCACCCCTTGCCCTGCCTGCAGCCAGACCTTACCTCCAATCAGCCTCTGCCCTGCCTCCAGCCAGCCCCATGCCCGCTGGTGCCCTGCAGTTCCCAGGGCAGTAACCCTGCACACCTGCTTCAATGAGGGGGGCAGGGAGCAGCTGGGACCCACACACGTGCACACCCAAGGGTGACCAGACAGCAAGTGTGAAAAATTGGGACAGGGAGTGGGGGGGTAATAGGATCCTAGATAAGAAAAAGACCCCAAAATTGGGACTGTCCCTATAAAATTGGGACAGCTGGTCACCCTAGCAAACCCCCAGGACTCCTGAGTTCCATTGCTGGGTTTCCTATTGGTTCCACTGCTGGTTGTTTTCCTTTTCCTGGGGGACTCTGGGCAAGTTGCTCCCCCCTCTAGGGCTCCGTCCCCAGCAGGCAAATGGGGATTTCGTACCTTCCCGCTATTGGAAAGTGCTGGGAGAATCCCCCAGCCAAAGCTGCTCTGACAGAGCTAAGCAGCATCTGACCATTCAAGGTGGGAGCGCACGGCCCAGGAGAAGGAGTGTTTGGCTCTGGGGTTTCACTTCAGCCCAGTCTAGAGAGAGGGGCCCAGCCATGGGATATGGCTCAAGAAGACCAAGTCTCCAATTTGTTAAGGGCGTTTTGAATTCCAATCCTGAGCTCCAAAGTGCTTGGTGTCATTTGCACATTTTAGAACGATACTCTCCACTCCATTTTCCAAATCATCATTCATACTGTTTACCCACCTCCACTAGGCCTGGAACCCTGCCAAAGAAGGAAAGAGGATTGGTTTGGAATGATTTGTTCTTGACAAATCCATGATCCTTCGTGCTAAGAACCAAATTATCCTGTAGGTGCTGCTGACAAACTGAGTGTTTAAGAATATATTCCAGTATCTCTCCAGCTATGGACGTGAGGCTAGCTAGTCTGTAAGGCCCAGGGGTCTCTTTGTTCCCCTTTGAAAGATAGGTCCTGTCTTGTTCATGGATGGGAAGATGTTCTTTTTCAGGTATCTCAGACAAGAACTGGGGCACAACTCCTAGTTTGTTAAGGCCACAAAAATGGAGGCAGGAACCTCTTCTCTCCTGCTGGCAAAGAATCCCAGGTACCGAAAAGACAGGGACTCACACCCCTGAATGGGCTTTAGAAAAGACAATGGTAAAAAAGTTTGGCCCCGACCATTTCTTTTTTCCACAGACTAGACATTTTAGCAAACTTTAGAATTCCTTGGTGCTAAACACCGTGAAACTCCCCTTTCTCCTTCACAGAGGGCTTTAACGCCCCTTCTCTCACTCAGGCTCACGACTGCCCAGAGTTCGAGAACTGTCCCTGTTCCCATTGGGCAGATGGGGAGGAGTCTGAGGTATAGAGAAGGGAAGTGACCTGTCACCAGCTGGATCAGACCGAACAGGTTTCAAACCTCGAGGATGCTCTTACCTTCAAAACAGGGATGGCTGTTTTCTAGTAAATTCACTACAAGGGAAGGAGAAAACTCGAAAGAGGTTCCTCCTGGCGCTCACGTCCATGAACCCGAATACTCTCTCAGTCCTCAAAGAGAGACCTGGAGAAGGAGACTTGCTGGAGCAAAGCCACAGGGGTCTCTGAGGTTTCCCTGGCCCCTCGCCCCTGTCCTGCCTGGCTGATGTCAGCATCTCTCTGTGAGGTCACCACCTCCCCACCACCTTGGACCAATAGGCTGAGGTCCTGCAAAAGGCCTTTGTGATGTCACTGCCACACCCCTCCCTTGCTGGGCTAATGTCCTGCCCCTGGCCAGGCACTTTGCAGGTTTGAGCTACTCCCTGTGGATCACCCCACTCAAGGAGCGTTCGTTCTAGGCAGCAAGCCGGCTAGACAGGGAAACATCAGATGCTGCTCCCAGTGCTACACTCAGTTTTTTAGAAATTAGTCGACTTTATGGCCAGAAGAGACCATTAGAACATCTAATCTGACCCCCTGCATATCACAGGCCTCCTGTAGGACACAAGAGCTACTTTGGGGGCAAACACATTCCAGAAAGGCATCTAGTCTTCATGAAATGACATCAGAAGATGGAGAATCCATCACTTTCCTTGGTAGCTTGTTCTTGTGGTGAATCATCCTCGCTGTTGAATTTTTGTGCCTTAGTTGTAATATGAATTTGTCTCTTTTCACCTTCCAGCTATTGAGTCTTCTTATGCCTTTCTCTGCTAGATTAAAGAGCCCTTAAATACCCAATCTTTTCTCTCCATTAAGGCACTTCAATGAAGTCACCTTTCAATCTTCTTTTGATAAGCTAAACAGGTTGAGCTCTTTCAATAGCTCACTAGAAGGCATTTTTCTCCAGCCCTCAGAACATTTGGTGGCTCTTTGCTGCCCAAGCTCCAATTTCACAACGTCTTTTTCAAATGAGGACACCAAAACTGGAGGCAGTATTCCAGTATCAGTCTCACTGATGCCATGTCACCTCCTGTGACGTTACTGACATAATCTGTAACTGTATAGATCACCATTGCAACCACTGTTCTATATTTGCAGCCAATATTTCAGAGAAGTCGTTGTGTAAGGGGTCTATGGAGAGGTTCTGATTGGCTGATTATAATGATGCTATCTCTAGATTTGTGTCATTTTTTTGTAGTTGACATTATGAATATTGGCTCTATGCTGCCTGTATTTCAAACTTGTGCTCTGCTTCAGGGAATGATACCTTTGTTTAAACTAGACACTTAGAGGATTTGAACTAATTTCAGCTGATGGACAGGTTTGCTAGGTTTTTATGCATTTGGACAGCAAAATGTTGAGTGTTCACATTCATTTCAAGCGTCCTTGTATGGTGGAGCTCTTGAACATGATGGAGAATGGAAATGATTTTTTTTTAAAAGAGGGCACTTGGGTTTGAACAAAGGACCACTTGATCTGCAATCAAACACTCTACCATTGAGCTGTACCCCCATTACAGCAGAAGTATGGAATCGTGATCTCCAGGACTTTGAAGGACAGACCCTGCTTCATCGAGCTCCTTTGCCATTCCCAGACCACAGGTGGTTTTAAAAATGGGGTTTGATTAAACTTCTTAAATGTGGTAAACACCACAGCTTGCACCCCCACTGATATAGCTTCTCCCCATGACAGAGCTGCCACCTCCTGGGGAAGTGGATTGACTACACCAACAGGAGAACTCTCCCCCCTCAGCATGGAGCAGTGGTTCTCAAACTGTGGGTCAGGACCACAAAGTGGGTCGTGACCCTGTTTTAATGGGGTCACCAGGGCTGGTATTAGACTTGTTGGGTCCTGGAGCCAAAAGTCTGAGCCCCCCCACTCAGGGCTGAATCCCTCAGGCTTTGGCATTCCCCCCCCCAACGAGTGGAGGGGCTTGGTCCCTCTTTCCAGGGCTATGTATTAAGTTATTTTGGCAGAAGGAGGTTGCAGTGAAAGGACGTTTGAGAAACCCTGGCACAGAGCATCTCCATTACTGAGCTGCAGCAGCATAGACTCACTGTTTGAAACATTGACCTGGCCTTAGCCTCTGAATATGTCTAGGCTTGGCTCCCTATGGCACTGTTGTGATCAGACACTGACAGTGCAGCCATGGAGACACCACACACCAGCCTTGCCTAGCTGGCAAGGATCAAACCTTCACAGAAAGACACCCATGGTTTTCTAGCCCAGCTACTTAAGGCCTCAGCCACAACCAGTTAACACAGGGGCCTTTCTACACTCTGGTTCTGTTCTCACTGAAGGGTCATTACAAATTGTTTGCTCAGACCAGCTTCCCCAGCGCACTCACTGCTGTGCAGCTCTGTACGTGTGGCCATGGCTCAACAGCAAGAATTCCTGCCCATTTCCCTACTGGCTGGAGCATGGCTAGAGTGTGTTTGTGGTTAATGATGTTGCTGTAGATTGTTCATTCCCTGCCTTGGCAATTCAGACAGTCCCTTTTCCCATTGTATTACCAGCACCTCTGGGAGTCCAATAACAGAGGCAGGTTTTCTCTGGGCATTGAGATTTTTGAGAGCGTTGGTGGCTCCTTTCTTTCCTCACCCTGGAGTAAACTCAGCTTTTTATTCTGTCCTTGATGACTCATGGAATAACAACAGCAGCATGAAGAGGAGAGTGAATATCTCACTGCCAGGGGGGAAGGTGGATGCATTCCCTCTGTCTGACCTTTGCCATTGCAGGAGAAAAGGTTTCAATGGAATCGAATGCCCTGGCTCAGACAATAGACACAGGGAGGTTTTGCTGTTCATGGATCTGTGCAAAGGAAATTGTGTGTCTGTGTGAAAATGAGGAGGGATATGAAATGCCCACGTGGTGGTGCCTAAGGCAAAAGGGAACCCTAGAGGATTAGAACAGGATAAGTTCTCAAGCAACATGTTTCTTACTTTGCCCATCTGTTAGTTTTGATTATTATCGATGGAAAGATTTTGCCATTGGGTTCTGCGTTTACACAGAAATTGACATTTACCAACAAATACATAATTCTTCCAAGCCTGCTGGTGGTGAGTTTAGAGGGACACACTCACTCTTCCCACCCCCCATGCCAGGCCTGTGCTCTCCAGAATGTCAACTTCCCACAGAGCTGGGATCCTTCCCTCATCTCCCCCCAGACCACTGCCCCACCCCCACTTCTGGGGTCCCCTCCCAACACTGTCCAACTCCCCTGCTGGCAGGATCCCTTCCCATTCCTTTCATTTCCTGCCTCCCCTCTGAGCGAAAGCTCTGCATTGTTCCCACACTGGGAACTGAACCCAGGCCACCTGGGTGAAAACCAGGCATCCAGATCACGAGACCATATGGGACTTGTATAGTCAATACCACCTTTACACCCACTAATTCAAAGTAGCCATTCAAAAAAACTTCAAAATCAGACTTCAAAGAGAAATTGCAGAGTTACAATTGATTTGCAAATTTAACATCATTAATTTGAGCTTGAATAAGGACTGGGAGTAGCTGGCTCACGACAAAAGCAATTTTCCCTCTCTTGGTATTGACACCTCCCCATCAATCATGGGGAGAGGACCACATCCACCCTGACTGAATTAGCCTTCAACACTGGTTCTCCCCTTGTACAGTAACTCCCGTCACTTCATGTTCCAATCTATATTTATGCCTCTATCTGCAATTTTCACTCCATGCATCTGAAGAAGTGGGCTTTTTACCCACGAACGCTTATGCCCAAATAAATCTGTTAGTCCTTAAGGTGGCACCGGACTCCTCATTGCTTTTAATTCCAAGCTGATCTTAACCCTTTCAGTACCCTTACAAACACAGATGCTTCTCACCACAGGCTGGCTGGTGGCTTTTCAGCCAGGCTCTCCCCTTTCATCAGCGCTTCAGTTGCTTGGTGTGGGGGTCTCTGTAGATGTAGGTGACAGAGCGAGATAAAGCCTGGCAAATGTCTCTCCTTTTATCATGTCCTTTCTTCCCTAATGGCTTTCCCCCCGCCCCCCTTCAGAGTCAGGTGAGCATCACTGCGTCTCTCCAAGCAAGTCTGAGCAATTCCCCTGGGGTGTCCTCATGCAGGTGAGTCATTGCATTGTAGCTCCCTTGCTGGACAATGGCTGTCGATGGGTTGTTTGACACCCTGTCCGGGTGTTGGTTACTTTCCTTGCTGTTGCCACTGGGGAGCTAATATTTGGCTGACTCCCCCACCTTACAGCACAGTGACAACCACACTGCACAATTCTCATAACTTCATATGCATGCATGGTCTACATCTATGGGTAGAGAAATGACTTTCAGCAGATCATATCCTTTCCCTGATACCTTACAAGTCATGCTCTATATATAAGATCTCAATGATATGAAAATGAGGATTATGGGGGTTACAGCCGCTCCCCCAAAGGTATAGAATGTCACACTGAGATTCTATTTTCCTTTGTTCTGTAACAGCATTACAGAGATCCAGTGACTGACCAATGGCATTTCCAAGTGCTAAAATAGCAAGCGATGTCTGTCTCTCATTGGCCATCAGCGACTAAAGATGTGGTTTAATGAGCCGGAGCTTCAAGGCGAGGGTGGCTCTGTCCACTGCCTTCCGTTGCGCTGCTGGGCCCCAAGTCCCTGGTGGCCAATATGTGATGCTGGGAGAAGAGAGTGGCGTGGCAAGTGGCGGCAGGACTTTTGCCACCAGGGTCTAGCTGCCCAACTTCCTCCTGGTACTGCTGGCCCCCCGTCACCTTCAGGTAACCCAGGAACTAAGGCAGGAATAGGGCGAGGAAGCAAGTAAAGCCGAGCAAGGAAGGCAAAAGTGAATCTTGTCTTCATGGGCCGCTCGCAATGACGTCTTTTCTCTGTGCCACAGCTGATAACAACATCCCAGACAGAAAAGCAGGAGGCCAAAAAGAAACCAAGCAGCTGCTGAAGTAGTTCAGCTGGGAGCGTGCTAGACTAACAGGCTCTTCTATCCCCCTTTGTGCACGGGTGGGATGTTTTCTGAAAGTGCAGCAGTTCCTTTAACTGCCACGAGTCCCTCATTTCAGGCTATGCAGCAGGAAAAGGCAGCATGGGCTTCTGCACCGAGTTGGCCCACCTGACCTTTCATTCTTCTCTTGCTCTTTGTCAGCAAGGGGAAGAAAAAGAAGCTCTCCCTCAAGCTGGAGTCACAAGGGCGACGTAAGGACGACTTCCTGAGCCCCGGCTCCAGTTTTCTGCTCTGCCTGCTGGCCCATTGAAGGGCTGCCACCACTTTCTCCAGGTTTGTCCATCGGTCTGTGCTAGGGTGAGCAATAGCCAAGCAGATGGAGTTTCTGTAGTGTAGTGGTTATCATATTTGCCTAACACGCAAAAGGTTCCTGGTTCAAAACCAGGCAGAAACATACTGTTAGGCAGCAGGAGAAGGGTGGGGGTGTGTGTGTTGTGGGGGAGTGCTCTGCAGCTCTCACTGTGGGAGGTCCACTCAAAAATGTGGGGCTGAAATAGTGCTTGAGCAGTGATCCCCACCAATGACCTGGGCCATCCTTTGGTCTTGGTGGTGAGAACCCTCAGCCTCCTGTCCTCAGTCTCTACCCTTATTGGCTGAGCAGGGGGTTATTGACAGGGAGGAGACTCAGATCCTTGTTGTTCTCTTTTAAGACCAAGGAAATAAGTCAGAACCAGTTCTATGTTTGATGAATTTTGCTGCTTCTCTGCATTAATTGTCTCTGAGCAGTTCATGATTCTCTCTAACCTTGCAGTTCTCCTCAAATACTTGCTGAATAATTACTGTCACTGTTGTTGGTCTGGAGCTCATCTGAGAGCACTTTATTCAGGTCATTCAGTGTCTGAAATTCAAGATCCGATGGTTAGTTTGAAAATCAGGGCTCTTGGGTCCTATTCCCAACTCTGCCACTGACTGGCTGTGTGACCTCAGACAAGTCAATTCTCCTTTCTCAGCCTCAGCTTCTCCCTCTTTCAAGTAGGGATAATAATGATCCGCTCCTACCTACTTCACAGTGCGTGGAGGCAGGGTCGGCTCTAGGATTTTGCCTCCCTAAGGAAAAAAAATTTGGCTGCCCCCATCCCAGCCCTGGGCTCCCCCTCACACCCTCCTGCTGCCTGAGCCCTGGGTTTCCCCCAAACTGCACCCGCTGCCGCCGCAGCTCTGGGCCTCCCCACACCTGCATCCCCCTGCATCCCCACCCCTGGGCTCTTCCCCCCCTCCAACCCACACCCCCTGCCATTCCAGCCCTGGGCTCCCCCCCCACATCCTGTGCTGCCCCAGATCTGGGCTCTCTCCTTCCCCCCCACCAATGCTCCGCAACCCACACACCCCCTGCCGCCCCAGGCCTGGGTCACTGGTAACTCGCTCCCAGGATGGGTCATTAAGCAGGAATTTTGGATGTGCACAGAAGACAGACAGGATTGGTTCCCGCATGGTTACAGAACTGCAGTAAAATGGAACAATTTTCAGCTTGTGTGATTGGAGGATACCTGGATGCATATTATAAGACTGTCCTCCATAAATGAGGAAAAGTTGAGCTGCCTTTATTATTCTTTGTTTCTATGGGGAATTTGCCAGTGCAATATCACTGTCTTCCTTTCAAACAAACAAAACTAGAAAAAAAATGGCAATGGCTGTTGAAAATAGCAATTCCTGTCCTAATAACCCCTGGGAAGCATTTCTTGCTCAATTTTATCCTACTTTTTGTACAGCAAATAACAGTGGATCAATATATTTGATTTAACATAACATAAGAACATAAGAAGGGCTGTACCGGGTCAGACCAAAGGTCCATCTAGCCCAGTATCTGTCTACTGACAGTGGCCAATGCCAGGTGCCCCAGAGGGAGTGAACCTAACAGGCAATGATCAAGTGATCTCTCTCCTGCCATCCATCTCCATCCTCTGACGAACAGAGGCTAGGGACACCATTCTTACCCATCCTGGCTAATAGCCATTTGTGGACTTAGCCTCCATGAATTTATCCAGTCCCCTTTTAAACATTGTTATAGTCCTAGCCTTCACAACCTCCTCAGGTAAGGAGTTCCACAAGTTGACTGTGCGCTGCGTGAAGAAGAACTTCCTTTTATTTGTTTTAAACCTGCTGCCTATTAATTTCATTTGGTGACCCCTAGTTCTTGTATTATGGGAATAAGTAAATAACTTTTCCTTATCCACTTTCTCAACATCACTCATGATTTTATAGACCTCTATCATATCCCCCCTTAGTCTTCTCTTTTCCAAGCTGAAGAGTCCTAGCCTCTTTAATCTTTCCTCGTATGGGACCCTCTCCAAACCCCTAATCATTTTAGTTGCCCTTTTCTGAACCTTTTCTAGTGCTAGAATATCTTTTTTGAGGTGAGGAGACCACATCTGTACACAGTATTCGAGATGTGGGCGTACCATGGATTTATATAAGGGCAATAATATATTCTCAGTCTTATTTTCTATCCCCTTTTTAATGATTCCTAACATCCTGTTTGCTTTTTTGACCACCTCTGCACACTGCGTGGACATCTTCAGAGAACTATCCACGATGACTCCAAGATCTTTTTCCTGACTCGTTGTAGCTAAATTAGCCCCCATCATGTTGTATGTATAGTTGGGGTTATTTTTTCCAATGTGCATTATTTTACATTTATCCACATTAAATTTCATTTGCCATTTTGTTGCCCAATCACTTAGTTTTGTGAGATCTTTTTGAAGTTCTTCACAATCTGCTTTGGTCTTAACTATCTTGAGTAGTTTAGTATCAACTGCAAACTTTGCCATCTCACTTTCTACCCCTTTCTCCAGATCATTTATGAATAAATTGAATAGGATTGGTCCTAGGACTGACCCTGGGGGAACACCACTAGTTACCCCTCTCCATTCTGAGAATTTACCATTAATTCCTACCCTTTGTTCCCTGTCCTTTAACCAGTTCTTGATCCATGAAACGACCTTCCCTTTTATCCCATGAGAGCTTAATTTACGTAAGATCCTTTGGTGAGGGACCTTGTCAAAGGCTTTCTGGAAATCTAAGTACACTATGTCCACCGGATCCCCCTTGTCCACATGTTTGTTGACCCCTTCAAAGAACTCTAATAGATTAGTAAGACACAATTTCCCTTTACAGAAACTATGTTGACTATTGCTCAAGAGTTTATGTTTTTCTATGTGTCTGACAATTTTATTCTTAACTATTGTTTCAACTAATTTGCCCGGTACCGACGTTAGACTTACCGGTCTGTAATTGCCGGGATCACCCCTAGAGCCCTTTTTAAATATTGGCGTTACATTAGCTAACTTCCAGTCATTGAGTACCGAAGCCGATTTAAAGGACAGGTTACAAACCTTAGTTAATAGTTCCGCAACTTCACATTTGAGTTCTTTCAGAACTCTTGGGTGAATGCCATCTGGTCCCGGTGACTTGTTAATGTTGAGTTTATCAATTAATTCCAAAACCTCCTCTAGTGACACTTCAATCTGTGACAGTTCCTCAGATTTGTCACCTACAAAAGCCAGCTCAGGTTTGGGAATCTCCCTAACATCCTCAGCCGTGAAGACTGAAGCAAAGAATCCATTTAGTTTCTCCGCAATGATTTTATCATCTTTAAGCGCTCCTTTTGTATTTTGATCGTCAAGGGGCCCCACTGGTTGTTTAGCAGGCTTCCTGCTTCTGATGTACTTAAAAAACATTTTGTTATTCCCTTTGGAGTTTTTGGCTAGCCGTTCTTCAAACTCCTCTTTGGCTTTTCTTATTACACTCTTTGCACTTAATGTTGGCAGTGTTTGTGCTCCTTTCTATTTGCCTCACTAGGATTTGACTTCCACTTTTTAAAGGAAGTCTTTTTATCTCTCACTGCTTCTTTTACATGGTTGTTAAGCCACGGTGGCTCTTTCTTAGTTTCTTTTACTGTTTTTCTTAATTTGGGGTATACATTGAAGTTGGGCCTCTATTATGGTTGTCTTTAAAAAGGGCCCATGCAACTTGCAGGGATTTCACTTTAGTCACTGTACCTTTTAACTTTTGCCTAACTAACCCCCTCATTTTTGTATAGTTCCCCCTTTTGAAATTAAATGCCACAGTGTTGGGCAGTTGAGGTGTTCTTCCCACCACAGGGATGTTGAATGCTATTGTATTATGGTCACTATTTCCAAGCGGTCCTGCTATAGTTACCTCTTGGACTCCTGCGCTCCACTCAGGATTAAATCTAGAGTTGCCTCTCCACCCTTGTGGGGTGGAGGGATAGCTCAGTGGTTTGAGCATTAGACCTACTAAACCCAGGGTTTGTGAGGTTCAATCTTTTGTGGGGCCACTGCACACTTAGGGATCTGAGGGCAAAATTTGGTTTCCTGCTAGTGAAGGCAAGGGGCTGGACTTGATGACCTTGCAAGGTCCCTTCCTAGTTCTAGGAGATTGGTATATCTCTCCAATTATTTACCTTATTACCCTTTCCCTGCTCCAGGGCTGGCTCTGATGGGCAGGGATGCTCAGCTAAAACCAAGCAACTACAGCTCCCAGGGGCTCCCCTCTGGGTGGTTATCAGCTCCCAGGCTGGATCCCTGCCAGCTGTCTTGCCCCTGCAAATGGGCTGCTCCAAGCACCTGCTTGCTTTGCTGGTGTCCTACAATGCTGCCCTTGCTTCCACCCATCCTGTGCCCCAGCCCGGGAGCCTGCACCCAGCACCCAAGCTCCATCCCAGAGCCCGATCTCTACAACCGATCTTATACCTCAAACCCCTGCCCACCAACCAGGGCCTGCACCCCAGGACTCCTCCCCCCACCCAAACTCCCTTGGCAGAGCCTTTTAAGCAGGTGGGGGGCCAGGAGTTTCAGGAGGGTGGTGGGCTATTAGTGTTCTGGGCTCCACCAAAATTTCTACAAACCTGCGTAACCCAGATACTTGGGGGGGGGGTGGATGGAGGAGAGGGGCAATATCTCCCAGATTCAAAATCTGGTGACAGTGGTCTTGTTGGTGCTTTTTGCTGCTTTTCTCTGGGCTGGGGGTTGTCCCAGTGCCTGCACAGAGGTGGGTTCCCAACAGGAAGGTGCTTGCTCCTAACCCCCGAGGCCGTCAGTGTGTCGGCTCTTCTCCTAGCCAGCCCACTTCGCAAGTCTGATTGGCCTTGGTCGGGCTCCCAGCCCCTCTCCAAGGGTTTTGAAGCTGTCTGGAGGTGCTGCCTTCCTCTAGTACCCCACCTCATTCAAGTCCACAGGGCCGACGGATTACCAAAGTGGGGGGAAGATCTTATTCTACTTTCTAGCAAAACAGACATTTTCCTGTTACCTTAATTACACTACCTTAGGGGCCCCCTATAACATTATTACCAAGGTTCAATACAAAGTCATGTAAAAGTCTTTACAAAAATGCATACTGTCTTATTACAGAGATTTATCTACAACCGCACACTGAGTGACTGCTGGGTGCAAGTGATATAGTAGGGACCGCCTTCGGGTCTTTGAATGAGGCTTTATACTGGGGGGCAGGGCCGAGTTCGGAGGCGGAGCGGGTGGGCAAAGCGTGCGGGTGGGCTTCAGAGGTGAGCAGTGAGCCAGCAAGGGCTCACTAGGGCGGCGGGCATGGGGGTGTTTCTGGCAGTGTGAGGGAGGAGGTGAAAGGTAGGCGAGTGGTGGGGTGGGGGATCTGACTATGGAGGGAACTCCAGCAAGGGGGGCTAGGGGGTGAAAGGGGAGAGGGTTTTGATGGTGAGATTTTGGTCACCCTTATGGGGGGCCATTTTCTTCTCACCTCCCCAAACCTTCCTTTTTTGGCCCACAACTGTTTTTTCGGGGATGGGGGCGGGCACTGGGGGAAGGAGGGTTTGTTTTCCGTGGGGCGTGGAGCTGGTGCTGGGGGGGGGGTTTCCAACAGGAATGGGTTGGCGCTGGGGAGGTGTTTTCAGGGGGCTGGGGTTTGGGCACAATTTTATATTCCTGCCCTTGGGTTGTAAAAAATTGCTAGTTATGGCCTCTGGGACCCCATAATTGCGCTAGGTGCTGTTACAAACCCGAATGTGCCAACACTAGGGACACCTCCCAGGGGTTTCTCCCTCAATTTCCTCTGAGCCTCATGCTGCACAACTTGCTTCTGACTCCATTGGGATCACACCCCCCCTTGCAAAAAACCCATCCTTTCCTAAACTGTCCTCCTTTCCCTGCCCCCTAATTTCTGCCTTTCACACACCCTAGGGGCCCATCTCCTCTCTTCGTTCGGTCGTGAATCAGAGACGGAGGCAAACTTCACCCACTGGAGGTAGCCCGGGGTGTGTGTTTGTGTGTGTTTGCAGACACAGGAAGGAGAGTCGTGCAGCGTGGTGCTGGGAAGGGAGGCATGTGAACCAAATTGGGGGGAGGAGGGCAGCTCCTGGGAGCCGGGCTCCTGGCAAACAGCCCAGGGGGCCGGTGGCTAGCTCCTGGGGCGGGGCTCTGGCACAGCCCCGGGGGTGTGGGGGGCAAGCTCCTGGTAGAGCCGGGCTCCGGCACAGCACGCCCCAGGGAGCGCGGGACGCGGCAGCTCTGGTGTGGGGCTGGGTGGCTCTGGCACAGCCTGGGGGCGGGTGGCAAGCTCCTGGGGGCGGGGCTCTGGCACAAGCCCGGGGGCGGGGGCACGCTCACCTGGGGGCGGGGGCTCTGGCACACCTGTTGACGCCAGGAACCGGGGCCCAGCAGCCTGCTCCCGTGGTGGGCCACGTGCTTGGCCAGCAGCGCTGGAGCCACCCGGGCCGGAGCGGAGCCCGCTGGTCTCAGCTGCAGCAGGAGCTGCCGCCCCCGGCCCCGCTGTGTCTCAGGTGGGGACAGAGCTGGGGCTCCGGGGTTCCCCTGGGTGCGGCTGGCGGGGAGGGGCGAGGGGAGAGGCCGGAGCTGCAAGGCGCGGGAAGGAGCGGGTGGGGGTAGGGACGGGGGGGTTTTGGATCGGTCTCTGGGCACCAGGGGAGCTCCGAAGGCAGAGTGTGTGTGGTGAGTGTCCCGGGCCCAGAGGCGTAGCGCTATAGGGGGGAGCCCCGGGCAACCCCAATGCCAACTGAGCCCCGGCTGGTGGAAGCTCGCTGCCCCTCCTCCCGTAGGTGGCGAGCGGGTGGGAGAAGGAGCCGAGCTGGACTCGTGGGGGGAGGGAGAAGCCCCCCGGAACCTGGGCTGGAAACCACTGTCTGGGGTGGGTAGGAGATAGCCCCGGGCCCCTGCTGGAGCTGCAGTGCGGGCGAGGCGGGGGGGGGGAGGAGAAGCCCCGCTGGGTTGGGGAAGGGCGGGGGGTTGGAGCCCAGATCCCCAAGCTGGAGCTGCACGGGGGGTGGGTGTGAGGAAGCCCCCTGGGGCAGGCAGGAGAACCCCGTGGACCCTTCGGCAGAAGATGTGGGGCTGAAGTCCCCGGCTCCCCCTAGCCACCTCTAGAGGCAGAAGTTTGCAGTGGCGCCGAAGCCACTGACCCCCCCTCTTGTGTGGAGAGCTGGCCTGAAGCCCCTCTCGCTCCCCATCACCCCTGTGGAGGCTGGGACCGAGCCCCTCTCCTCCGGCTTGTGGAGAAATTTCAGACCCAAATCTCCCTATGTTGGTATCTCCATTCCCCCCCATCACCCAGCCATGGATGGATTTAGCCCAGGAGGCGAGGGTCAGTTTTGTTGGCCCCCTTGGGCAGGTGGGATCTAGGGCAACAATGAGAGTGAAGTGACCTTTCCCAAGGCTAAGCAGGGAGAGTTGTCTGGTGGCAGCAGCAGAGACTCAATACCCAGAACACCCTGAGCCTGAGGTCCTGTGCCTCTTAACCACTAGGCAAAAATAAACCTTCCCGCCCGAAGGAGAGGGAAACTCCTCTGGCCCCTGTGAGTGCCTTTTGGTGGGGAGGCAGTCTAAGACCAGAGCTGCCAGGAGGGGGGGGAGGGGGGGTTGGATAGTTGGGGGGGGGGGGTGTGATTAGAGGGTGGGGTGATCTCTGGAGGGGTGGTCAGGGGACAAGGAGCAGGAGGGTTGGATGGGTTGAGGGTTCGGGGGGTGCCTGTCGGGCAGTGGAGCGGGGTCGGGGCAGGCAGGGAGCAGAGGGGGTTGGATGGATCGGGATTTCTGGGGGCCTGTCGGGGTGGGGAGTGGTTGGATGGGGCGTGGGAGTCCCCAGGGTCTGTCTGGGGGCAGGGGTGTGGATAAGGGTCAGGGGACAGGTAGGGGGTAGGGTCCTAGGGAGGCAGTTACAGTGGGGGGGGGGGTCCCAGGAGGGGGTAGTCATGGGGACAAGGAGCAGGGGGGGTTGGAGGTTCTGAGGGGGGCAGCCAGGGGCAGGACGTGGGAGGCAGTGGATGGGGTGGGGCTAGGGCAGGGCTCCCTGGGTGCACACCCTAATGAAATGTGCTGCACACGCCTATGGTCATGGGGGTGAGCCACTCGCATCCTTTTCCTGTTTGTGCCATTTCTTTCTGTCTCAAAACCTGAGAACAATTCTCTCTAGTTCTTCCCCTTCTCTCTCCCCTCCCCACATGTGGCTAGAAAATCCAAGGAGATTCCCTCGTTTTCCCTAAAATTATTGACTCTCTAGTCTCTTATTTTCCCTATTTTCTCTGTAATTCTTAAATTCTCCTCAGCTTTGGGATGTGAACCCAGCACGTTTATCTGCAGCAATTTGTCCTTGGGTAGGTGGGACTTTGCTGCCCTGTGTCACTCCCCCAGCGTGGGTGGGGGGTAGTAGGTGCTGGCTGGGGGAGCCTGCAGACGTGGCTGCCTCTGGGGGGGAGATGGGGGGGCCGATCTCTGCCATGCGACAGGGACATGGTCCGCACAGTGAGGGGAAGGGAGGAGCCAGTGTCCCTTATGGAGCCTGCCCAAGGCCCCTTTGCGTTCTGCTACCTTTCCAGAGCATTTTTGTTCAGGGAGGACTTTATTACAGAGGGAGGCTGAAAAATCTCCCTGTGGGGCTTAGCCTGGCAGGAGTGGACCAGGTCTCCCCTGCCCCCCCCCCAATAAGTGAGAGAGATTGGAGCATGTTCCCAGCATGGCAGCAGCCCTAGGCTGTGTCTCTGCAGGGAGGAAAGATCCTGGGGGAATCACGTGATGGTGACATGAACTAAAGCCTGTTCCTGAAACCTCCGCAAGCTGCCCTTCTCGCCCTGCCAAGGCTGCAGGTGGTCGTCCAAGTTTCGCTCCAGCTCTTCCCATCCTCCCAATGGGACAAGGGAAGGGAAATGGCTGCAGTGGAGCCAGCTCAAGTAGGGAATTACCTGGGGGGGGGGGTTCTGGTGGGTGGTTCCCTGCTTGAAGGGACAGCAAATACCAAACAGGAGGTGGGAAGGCTTGGGCAAGAGTCCTGGCTGGCCTGGACGGTTGGAGGTAGCCAAAACATTCACTGGTGTGGAGAATGGGAGGAGGGGCCAGGGTATGTGTAGCAAATCTCGTTTTGGAACTTCAAACTAGGTTCAAATATAATGCGGGGCTTCCGATTCTTAGGAACAGACCCAAGTAGCTCTTGTGTCATACAGGAGGCCTGTTTGATATGCAGGGGGGTCAGATTAGAATGCTCTAATGGTCTCTTCTGGCCATAAAGTCTACTAAATTTCTGGCCAAATCTGAGTGTTAGGCATTGGGAGCAGCGTCTGAGGTTTTTTCCTGTCTATCTAGCGGCCGGCTTGCTCTGCTGCCTAGAACGAACGCTCCTTGAATGGGGTGATCCACTGGGAGTAGCTCAAACCTCCCAGTAGGTGACCTGGCCAGCCAGCGTGGGCAGGACATTGGCACAGCAAGGGGAGAGCGTGTGGGCAGCAAGCGACACATTCACAAAGGCCTTTGGCAGTGGACCTCAAGGCTATTGGTCCAATGGTGGTGTGGAGGTGGTGAACTCACCGACAGAGGAGATGCTTGCTGAATAGTAACATCAGCCCAGGAGGCAGTGGAGAGACCCGGGGGCGAGGCGCCAGGGGAAACCTCAGAGATCCCTGTGGCTTTGCTTCCGCAAGTCTCCTTCTCCAGGTCTCTCTTGAGGACTGAGAGAGTTATTCAGAGTTCACGGACGTGAGCGCC
>NW_025423256.1:191429-301179 GCF_020497125.1 Mauremys mutica
GTTGAATTCTAGGCATGGAAAACACGAGCTTAAGGAGGCAGAATTTTATTCCACACCTGGGATTTTGTCCCTTAGACTCACTGGGGACATTGGGGTTTGTCCTTTTTGTTTCACCTTTTCCTCCATCCATCCCTCCCTCCTTTCTCTTCTTCCCTTGCTTCTTTTGTCCTTTCTCCTGTTCCCCTCTCAACACCAGGAGAGATGTGTGTGTGTGTGTGTGTGTGTGTTTTGGGGGAGTGCTCTGCAGCTCCCACTGTGGGAGGTCCACCCAAAAATGTGGGGCTGAAATAGTGCTCGGGCAGTGATCCCCACCAGTGACCTGGGCCATCCTTTGGGCTCTCTGGTGAGAACCCTCAGCCTCCCGTCCTCAGTCTCTACCCTGATTGGCTGAGCAGGGGGTTATTGACAGGGAGGAGACTCACGTCCTTGTTGTTCTCTTTTAAGACCAAGGAACTAAGTCAGAACCAGTTCTATGTTTGATGAATTTTGCTGCTTCTCTGCATTAATGGTCTCTGAGCAGTTCATGATTCTCTCTAACATTGCAGTTCTCCTCAAATACTTGCTGAATAATTCCTGTGCACTGTTGTTGGTCTGGAGCTCATCTGAGAGCACTTTATTCAGGTCATTCAATGTCTGAAATTCAAGATCCGACAGTTAGTTTGAAAATCAGGGCTCTTGGGTCCTATTCCCAACTCTGCCACTGACTGGCTGTGTGACCTAAGACAAGTCAATTCTCCTTTCTCAGCCTTAGCTTCTCCCTCTTTCAAGTAGGGGGACACATTGAAGGAACTCAAGGGTTAAGGTGGCTGCTGTAGCTCAGAGGAGGGTCCTTGAGTTCCAGTAGGCTGGTGAGTTTGGTCACTAACATCCAGCTGCCAAATGCAAAACTCCCTCTTCCTTGTGGCAGGTGGCAACAAGGAGACTCACAACCCTCAGCACCCTGAGAAGGGTCACAATGTGTCTCTATGTTGATCCACCTGTCAAATTCACACAGTGAAAGCTCCCGATAGCACAAAACTCTGCCCTATGAAATCATGGAACATGTGCTCTTTGCTCTGTGAAAGCATGTAAAGAATCCAAGCGCTGGAGGACAGGGTTTGGGTCCAGAGTGACCTAGACAAATTGGAGGATTGGGCCAAAAGAAATCTGAGGAGGTTCAACAAGGAGAAGTGCAGAGTCCTGCACTTAGGACGGAAGAATCCTATGCACTGCCACAGCCTGGGGACTGATGGAGTGAGGGGGGTTTGATAGCAGCCTTCAACTACCTGAAAGAGCAGCATTGTGGCTTTCTCCTGGCCACTTTTGCTGGGCTGGGCAGGCATCCTGGGGGCCTTTCTAGAAGAGAATTGGGAACTGAGTTAGAAAAACCAATGTGAAAACCAGAACCTCAGGTTTAGACTCATTTATTTATAATATTAAATCTTCAATTCTAGTGTCACAGTCAATACAATTGCTTCAGCCTGATAGTTGCCCAAAGGGAAACTTAACTTCTCTCCAAGGGGAGTGGAGAGAAAGCACTTTTCAGATTCCAAGAGAGACAAGATGGTGAGGGTAAGAGCTTGCAAAGGACCAACCTCTGTTGGTGAAAGAGACAAGCTGTGGAGATAACCCAGCACCCTTCTTCAGTTCTGTGTAACCTGGAAGGTCGTCTCCTCCATAACCAGCAGTTAGAACATAAGAACAGCCACACTGAGTCAGAACAGTTCATCTAGCCCACTCTCCCGAAAGTGGCCAATGCCCGGCACCCCACAGGACCCCTGGGACCAACATGGATACAACACTACCACAAACAAGGTTAAAAGTCAATGCACGTGGGAGAAGGATCTTGTGTTTCATTCCTTATGTGCTAGTCCCATCATGTGGCCACTTCCTTTCTGTTAAAAGCTTTGGTGTTTTGCACAGAAACATTATTTCCCCAGGAGAGACCCAGGAGTGGGGCCTGCATTCCTGTTGCAAACAGTCACTGGAAGGGGGCAGACAAAGGCCTTTAGGACGAGGCGTCCGTCACTGTCAAAAGATCATCTCCCTCCTGCAGGTCACTGGCAGCCTGAATTTGTTCCTTATCCTCCCAGAGTCTGGGGGCTGGAATCAGCACTACCCAGCCCCTCCGTATGTAGCAGGAACAAACACAAACCTGGTCTTTAAAACAAGCTGTCCCCTTCCTTCTCAGGGAAGATTTTTCTGTGATTGAAATTGAGCTTCAGTTCCCCTCGCCTAGGGGCGGGGCGGGTGTGGGGCCAGCTCCCAGTGAGATCTGTTTTCACCTTTGCCCCCTTTCAGTCACTCTGGGATCCTAACTCTGCTCCCAGCTGTCAGGCAGCTTCCAGCCCATCCACCCTGCTCATTAACTCTGTGGTCATATGTCACTCCCTCTGCCAGCACTCACAGCTTGCAGGAAAGCTACTCCTGCCAGATGCATTGGTATAGTGGTGTGCATGGGTGCTTTCTAAATACTTCATCTGGGTTTGATTCCCAGCCAATGCAATAATGGCTTTTCTCTTCTGTTGTTTCCTTGTCTAGAAGTGGTTTAATTTCAGTCACATTGTGTTACAATCACATTATCAATAGAATGAAACAATAAATGTGTCAAAGTCCAGCAGGTCATACAGGATGGAGGCACACAAGGGGCTGGAATATGTCATCTGAGAAAGACAGAACCCTTGGAAACCTGCATCTCCCATCCCCTGGCCTTGCGTGTTATGATTCCAGCTGCGTGAGCTGTTTGTAGGATGTTCCGGCATGACGGGGAAATGAAGTTTTCAGTCAGTTTTTGCTCCTGCAGATTCCTTTGCTGTTACAATTATAATGACATGAACAAAAGGGAGCCACATTAAACATAACCCCCAAGTTGCAATACAGGGCGGGAAAGGGACGATCACGGTTAAGCCAAACACGTCAAAATAAAAATTAATACAAAAAAGGGGAGGGGGAAGAGATCAGGTATGTGGAGATCCCCTTGATATTTCAACGCACATTGTTAGAATCAAAGTTCAGACTTGACACTGGAAAACCTGCACCTACCTGCCTCTCTGAACACCTGTGATGAGCAAGATGGAGTTGGGACTCCTGTTCTGCTTCAATCATTTATTGTCTCTCTGTTCTCTCCTTCTTCTCCCCCCAATTCCTCGTCTCCAATGTCTCTGCCTTTCTCCTCTTGCTCCCTCTCCCCTGCCCTTTCCAGGAACTCACAGTCTACAGCATTTAGGACAAGCCAGAGCTCCCATGTTCTGCACATGAGCCTGTGTCAGAGAACGTGGGACCCCGGTCAGAACCAGTCACCTGATCAATATGACCCTTTATGGGCGACTTCTCTGCCTGCTCTAAAATTTACACCCCCCCCCCCACTGGAGGGGGTGGGGTACAGCTCTGACTGAGAGGCCCCACAGAAGAAACTTCAGCCCCAAAGACAAATTTGTGTGAAATGCTGAGAAGTGAAGAGCCCCCTTTTCCTCCCCCAAAGCCCCAGAACTCTAGTGTCACCCCCATGGCACCAGCACAGGGAACCCAGTGAGATGGGGTTACAGAATACAAGGGGGAGGGAGCAGGGGAAAGAGGTGACAGGGAGTCTCTCTCTTTCCTTCTCTCGTCACTTTCTGTTCTTCTCTTTCCTTCCAGGAACTGCAGTCACAGCAGGGAGGGGTTTGTCTCTTTATCAGGGATCCCTCTGTGTCACGGAGGCTGCACAAGTCATAGATTCTGTGACTTCTGCAGTGGCCACTGCGGCTGACTCCATGGCTGCCCCAGCAGCTGGCCTGGGGGCAGCTTGAGCAGTGGTTCCAAGGGTGGCAGGAGCAGCCACAGCTCAGTGGCTCCTGGCACCTGTCCCAAGGTGGCCGGAGCAGGGTTGGCCTCTGGGGATCCCCTCACCTGGCAGCATCTGGAGTGGCCAGGGGCGGCTCTAGGAATTTGGCTCCCCCAAGCATGTGCCTGCGGAGGGTCCGCTGGTCCCACGGCTCCGGTGGACCTCCCACAGGCATGACTGTGGAAGGTCTACCGGAGTTGCCTGCCGCTCTCCTGGCAAAATGCCGCCCCACGCGCGCGCGCTTGGTGCGCTGGGGTATGGAGCCGGCCCTGGGAGTGGCAGTGGGTCCCCAGGGCTTCTCCCCCAGCACATGGTGCCACGGGTCCCCAGGACTCCCTGTGCCCACAGCTGGTGCCACGGACCCCCTGGGCCTCCCTCCCCAAGATTCAATGAGGGGTATTTATGGTATAAGTCATGGCCGGGTCATGGGCAATGAGCGTTTGGTTTTTGCCTGTGATCTGTCCATGACATTTACTAAAAATACCTGGGATTAAATCTTCGCCTTCCTCATTATCGATCAAATAAATCGAAACGCCTCCACCTGCAAGTGGATTTAGCCCAGGACCCTCAGAGTCAGCAGCTGTTACGCCCCCACTGAGCTCTCTGGTCAGGTGTCCTAGCGCTGGAAGCCTCCTGTTTAGATCCTAAAATAGCGTTTTTGCACCAGGGGGGCTGAAATTTTGGACCGGACATTGTAGCTCCACCGTTATTTTACTGAATTGCTTCAAAACAGCAAGTCAAGAAAGTCTCCTAAGTGCCAGGCTCTCTGCCCTGGAAACAGCTGCCCCTGCTCTGCAGGAGTCTGTGCGTTCCACACAGCAACGTACACACCTGCTCCGCACTGACGGGGGGTCAGACAGTGACAGGGTTGGTAACACAAATACTTCAGACTATTAACTCCAGGTCCCTTCCTTTCTTTAACCCAGGATGTGCCAGTCACCTGATAACCATGGTGTTATCTTCACCTTAAAATACCACTCGGGAGATTTTCAGTGAGCCCTGCACCCCATGCCCTGCCTGCAGCCAGCCCCTGTCTCCAGCCAGCCCCGCACGCCCCGGCTCCAGCCAACCCCTGTTGCACCCCCCTGCCCTTCCTCCAGCCAGCCCCGCACCCCCTGCCCTGCCAGCCAGCCCCTGCCTGCAGCCAGCCCCACACCCCCTGCCCACAGCCAGCCCCTGCCACACCCCCTGCCCTGTCTCCAGCTAACTCCTGGCGCACCCCCTGTGGCCCCGCCCAAAGCCAGCCAGCCCCCACACACCCCCAGCCGTGGACACCCTGCCCTGTCTCCAGCCAACTCCTGCCACACACCCCTGCCTGAAGCCAGCCAGTCCCGCACTCCTCTGTCTCCAGCCAGCCCTGCACCCCTTGCCCTGCCTGCAGCCAGACCTTACCTCCAATCAGCCTCTGCCCTGCCTCCAGCCAGCCCCATGCCCGCTGGTGCCCTGCAGTTCCCAGGGCAGTAACCCTGCACACCTGCTTCAATGAGGGGGGCAGGGAGCAGCTGGGACCCACACATGTGCACACCCGAGGGTGACCAGACAGCAAGTGTGAAAAATCAGGACAGGGAGTGGGGGGGTAATAGGATCCTAGATAAGAAAAAGACCCCAAAATTGGGACTGTCCCTGTAAAATTGGGACAGCTGGTCACCCTAGCACACCCCCAGGACTCCTGAGTTCCATTGCTGGGTTTCCTATCGGTTCCACTGTTGGTTGTTTTCCTTTTCCGGTGGGACTCTGGGCAAGTTGCTCCCCCCCTCTAGGGCTCCGTCCCCAGCAGGCAAATGGGGATTTCGTACCTTCCCGCTATTGGAAAGTGCTGGGAGAATCCCCCAGCCAAAGCTGCTCTGACAGCGCTAAGCAGCATCTGACCATTCAAGGTCGGAGCGCGCTGCCCAGGAGGAGGAGTGTCTGGCTCTGGGGTTTCACTTCAGCCCAGTCTAGAGAGAGGGACCCAGCCATGGGGTTTGGCTCAAGAAGACCAAGTCTCCAATTCGTTAAGGGCGTTTTGAATTCCAGTCCTGTGCTCCAAAGTGCTTGGTGTCAGTTGCACGTTTTAGAACGATACTCTCCACTCCATTTTCCAAATCATCATTCATACTGTTTACCCACCTCCACTAGGCCCGGAACCCTGCCCAATAAGGAAAGAGGCTGGGTTTGGAATGATTTGTTCTTGACAAATCCATGATCCCTCGTGCTAAGAACCAAATTATCCTGTAGGTGCTGCTGACAAACTGAGTGTTTAAGAATATATTCCAGGATCTCTCCAGCTGTGGAAGTGAGGCTGGCTAGTCTGTAAGTCCCAGGGGTCTCTTTGTTCCCCTTTCAAAGATAGGTCCTGTCTTGTTCATGGATGGGAAGATGTTCTTTTTCAGGGATCTCAGACGAGAACTGGGGCACAACACCTGGTTTGTTAAGGCCACAAAAATGGAGGCAGGAACCTCTTCTCTCCTGCTGGCAAAGAACCCCAGGTACCTAAAAGACAGGGACTCACACCCCTGAACGGGATTTAGAAAAGGCAATGGTTAAAAAGTTTGGCCCCGACCATTTCTTGTTTCCACAGACTAGACATTTTAGCAAACTTTAGAATTCCTTGGTGCTAAACACCGTGAAACTCTCCTTTCTCCTTCACACAGGGCTTTATTGCCCCTTATCTCACTCAGGCTCAGGACTGCCCAGAGTTCGAGAACTGTCCCTGTTCCCATTGGACAGATGGGGAGGAGCCTGAGGTATAGAGAAGGGAAGTGACCTGTCACCAGATGGATCAGACTGAACAGGTTTCAGACCTCGAGGAGGCTCTTACCACCTAAACAGGGATGGCTGTTTTCTAGTAAAATCACTAAAAGGGAAGGAGAAAACTCGAAAGAGGATCCTCCTGGCGCTCACGTCCGTAAACCCGAATACTCTCTCAGTCCTCAAAGAGAGACCTGGAGAAGGAGACTTGCTGCAGCAAAGCCACAGGGGTCTCTGAGGTTTCCCTGGCCCCTCGCCCCTGTCCTGCCTGGCTGATGTCAGCATCTCTCTGTGAGGTCACCACCTCCCCACCACCTTGGACCAATAGTCTGAGGTCCTGCGAAAGGCCTTTGTGATGTCACTGCCGCACCCCTCCCTTGCTGTGCCAATGTCCTGCCCCTGGCCAGGCACTTTGGAGGTTTGAGCTACTCCCTGTGGATCACCCCACTCAAGGAGCGTTCGTTCTAGGCAGCAAGCCGGCTAGACAGTGAAACATCAGACGCTGCTCCCAATGCTACACTCAGTTTTTCAGAAATTAGTCAACTTTATGGCCAGAAGAGACCATTAGAGCATCTAATCTGACCCCCTACATATCACAGGCCTCCTGTATGACACAAGAGCTACTTTTGGGGGAAAACACATTCCAGAAAGGCATCTTATCTTCATGAAATGACATCAGGAGATGGCGAATCCACCACTTTCCTTGGTAGCTTGTTCCTGTGGTGAATCATCCTCGCTGTTGAATATTTGTGCCTTAGTTGTAATATGAATTTGTCTCTTTTCATCTTCCAGCCATTGGGTCTTGTTAGGCCTTTCTCTGCTCGATTCAAGAGTCCTTTAATACCCAATCTTTGCTCTCCATTAAGGCACTTCAACACTTCAGTGAAGTCACCTTTCCACCTTCTTTTGATCAGCTAAACAGGTTGAGCTCTTTCAATAGCTCCCTAGAAGGCATTTTTCTCCAGCCCTCAGAACATTTGGTGGCTCTTTGCTGCCCCAGCTCCAATTTCACAACATCTTTTTCAAAGGAGGACACCAAAACTGGAGGCAGTATTCCAGTATCAGTCTCACTGATGCCGTGTCACCTCCTGTGACATTATTGACATAATCTGTAACTGTATAGATCACCATTGCGACTGCTGTTCTATATTTGCAGCCAATATTGTAGAAAGGTTCTAGTGTAAGGGGTCTATGGAGAGGTTCTGATTGGCTGATTATAATTATGCTATTTCTAGATGTGTATCATTTTTATAGTTGACGTTATGAATTCCTGCTCATTTCCCCACTGGCTGGAGCATGGCTAGAGTGTGTCTGTGGTTAATGATGTTGCTATAGATTGTTCGTTTCCTGCCTTGGCAATTCAGACAGTCCCTTTTCCCAACATATCTCCAGCACATCATTAGTTCCAATAACAGGGGCAGCTTTTCTCTGGGGCACTGAGATTTTTTGGGGAGTTGGTGGCTCCTTTCTTTCCTCACCCTGGAGTAAACTCATAAGAACATAAGAAAGGCCGTACCGGGTCAGACCAAAGGTCCATCTAGCCCAGTATCTGTCTACCGACAGTGGCCAATGCCAGGTGCCCCAGAGGGAGTGAACCTAACAGACAATAATCAAGTGATCTCTCTCCTGCCATCCATCTCCATCCTCTGACAAACAGAGGCTAGGGACACCATTCTTACCCATCCTGGCTAATAGCCATTTATGGACTTAGCCACCATGAATTTATCCAGTCCCCTTTTAAACATTGTTATAGTCCTAGCCTTCACAACCTCCTCAGGTAAGGAGTTCCACAAGTTGACTGTGCGATGCGTGAAATAATTTCATTTGGTGTAGTTCTTGTTTTATGTGACCCCTAGTTCTTGTATTATGGGAATAAGTAAATAACTTTTCCTTATCCACTTTCTCAACATCACTCATGATTTTATATACCTCTATCATATCCCCCCTTAGTCTTCTCTTTTCCAACCTTAGTCTTCTCTTTTCCAACTCAGCTTTTTATTCCATGGTTCATGTTTTATGGAATAACAACATCAGCATGAAGAAAGAGGAGAGTGAATATCTCACTGCCAGGACTGAAGGTGGCCACGTCCCCTCTGTTTGACTGTTACGATTGCAGGAGAGAAGGTTTCAATGGAATTGAATGCCCTGGCTCAGACAAGAGACACAGGGAGGTTTTGCTGTTCATGGATCCATGCAAAGGAAATTGTGTCTCTGTGTGAAACTGAGGAGGGACATGAAATGCCCACAGGGTGGCGCAATGCCCTAAGCTAAGGCAGGAGGGTGAAGGAATCGGGCTGAGGAATGACTGACGTGGACTCACCTGGGATTGAAATGACATTTGTTTCTGTCAGGCAGTGAGAAACTGACATTAATTCAGATGCGGGGTTGAGGCTTCTTTAGCTCCTTGTAGAACTTGAACTTGATTTCCCAGAAGGGAGAAAGGGAAAGTCTGGGGCGGCCTTGAGTCCCTGGCTGGGTCTCCTGGGCAGTGGAAAACATCCCTTGTTTGGCCCTGCCAAGGGGATTGTGGAGGCTGAGACGCCCCTCGGCTTGGATCAAAGGGAGAGTTGGATGGAATTTATCACACAACCCTCCCTGCTCCCCAGAGCCCCACGGGGAGAAGCTAGAGAAGGGGGAGTCATTCCTCCCCTGCGCTCCCAGAAGAGCTGCTAGCAGGGCCACCCAGAGGCAGGGGCAAGGGGGGCAATTTGTCCCAGGCCCTGGGTCTTGCAGGGGCCCCCACAAGCAGGAGCGTAGCTAGGGGGGAGCAGGGGGGGCTGCTGCTTCCCCACTGAGCACATTCCCCCAAAGTGGCGCCTTAGTAGGAATTTGGAATAAGGTGGATTGATCTGGAATTTCCCCCCCCACACACACACACCTCCTGGGGTGGCAGGGGGTGCAGGTGGAGGGGCAGAGCCGAGGGCTGGGGTGTCGGTGGGGGAGCAGTAGGGGGGGAAAGGGCGGAGCCAAGAGCTGGGGCAGCATGGGGTATGTGGGGGGCAGAGCCCAGGGCTGGGTTGGCAGGGAGATGCAGGGGGGAGCCCAGGGCTTGGGTGGGGCAGCCAAAATTTTTTTGCTTGGGATGGCAAAAAACCTAGAGCCAGCCCTGCCTCCACCCACCGTGAGGTAGGTAGGAGCGGATCATTATTATCCCTACTTGAAAGAGGGAGAAGCTAAGGCTGAGAAAGGAGAATTGACTTGTCTGAGGTCACACGGTCAGTCAGTGGCAGAGTTGGGAATAGGACCCAAGAGCCCTGATTTTCAAACTAACCATCGGATCTTGAATTTCAGACACTGAATGACCTGAATAAAGTGCTCTCAGATGAGCTCCAGACCAACAACAGTGCACAGGAATTATTCAGCAAGTATTTGAGGAGAACTGCAATGTTAGAGAGAATCATGAACTGCTCAGAGACCATTAATGCAGAGAAGCAGCAAAATTCGTCAAACATAGAACTGGTTCTGACTTATTTCCTTGGTCTTGAAAGAGAACAAGGACCTGAGTCTCCTCCCTGTCAATAACCCCCTGCTCAGCCAATCATGGTAGAGACTGAGGAAGGGAGGCTGAGGGTTCTCACCAGAGAGCCCAAAGGATGGCCCAGGTCACTGGTGGGGATCAAATAAAATTCAGAATAAAATTCTGCCTCCTTAAGCTCGTGTTTTCCATGCCTAGAATTCAACTGTCACCAGATGGATCAGACTGAACAGGTTTCAAACCTCCAGGAGGCTCTTACCTTCTAAACAGGGACGGCTGTTTTCTAGTAAAATCACTCAAAGGGAAGGAGAAAACTCGAAAGAGGTTCCTCCTGGCACTCACGTCCGTGAACCCGAATACTCCCTCAGTCCTCAGAGAGAGACCTGGAGAAGGAGACTTGCTGGAGCAAAGCCACAGGGGTCTCTGAGGTTTCCCTGGCCCCTCGCCCCTGTCCTGCCTGGCTGATGTCAGCATCTCTCTGTGAGGTCACCACCTCCCCACCACCTCTGACCAATAGACTGAGGTCCTGCAAAAGGCCTTTGTGATGTCACTGCCACACCCCTCCCTTGCTGGGCTAATGTCCTGCCCCTGGCCAGGCACTTTGGAGGTTTGAGCTACTCCCTGTGGATCACCCCACTCAAGGAGCGTTCGTTCTAGGCAGCAAGCCGGCTAGACAGGGAAACATCTGACGCTGCTCCCAATGCTACACTCAGTTTTTCAGAAATTAGTCGACTTTACGGCCAGAAGAGACCATTAGAGCATCTAATCTGACCCCCTGCACAGGCCTCCTGTATGACACAATAGCAGGTGAGGGAGGGGGGCTGAGGAGGCGAGTGGGTGGGCAGTGGTGAGGGGGCGGGTGAGCCGGCAGAGAGCCAATATTCATAACTTCAACTACAAAAATGAAACACATCTAGAGATAGCATCATTATAATCAGCCAATCAGAACCTCTCCATAGACCCCCTTACTCAACAACCTTTCTACAATACTGGCTACAAATATAGAACAGTGGTCGCAACGGTGATCTATACAGTTACAGATTATGTCAATAACGTCACAGGAGGTGACACGGCATCAGTGAGACTGATACTGGAATACTGCCTCCAGTTTCGGTGCCCTCGTTTGAAAAAGATGTTGTGAAATTGGAGCTGGGGCAGCAAAGAGCCACCAAAGGTTCTGAGGGCTGGAGAAAAATGCCTTCTAGGGAGCTACTGAAAGAGCTCAACCTGTTTAGCTGATCAAAAGAAGATTGAAAGGTGACTTCATTGAAGTGCTGAAGTGCCTGCAGGGAGAGAAAAGATTGGGTATTAAAGGGCTCTTGAATCTAGCAGAGAAAGGCCTAACAAGACCCAATGGCTGGAAGGTGAAAAGAGACAAATTCATATTACAACAAAGGCACAAAAATTCAACAGTCAGGATGATTCACCACAGGAACAAGCTACCAAGGAAAATGGTGGATTCTCCATCTCCTGATGTCATTTCATGAAGACTAGATGCCTTTCTGGAATGTGTTTGCCCCCAAAGTAGCTCTTGTGTCCTACAGGAGGCCTGTGATACGCAGGGGGTTACATTGGATGCTCTAATGGTCTCTTCTGGCCATGAAGTCGACTAATTTCTGAAAAACTGAGTGTAGCATTGGGAGCAGCATCTGATGTTTCCCTGTCTAGCCGGCTTGCTGCCTAGAACGAACGCTCCTTGAGTGGGGTGATCCACAGGGAGTAGCTCAAACCTGCAAAGTGCCTGGCCAGGGGCAGGACATTGGCACAGCAAGGGAGGGGTGTGGCAGTGACATCACAAAGGCCTTTTGCAGGACCTCAGACTATTGGTCAGAGGTGGTGGGGAGGTGGTGACCTCACAGAGAGATGCTGACATCAGCCAGGCAGGACAGGGGCGAGGGGCCAGGGAAACCTCAGAGACCCCTGTGACTTTGCTCCAGCAAGTCTCCTTCTCCAGGTCTCTCTTTGAGGACTGAGGGAGTATTCGGGTTCACGGACGTGAGCGCCAGGAGGAACCTCTTTCGAGTTTTCTCCTTCCCTCTTAGTGATTTTACTGGAAAACAGCCGTCCCTGTTTAGAAGGTAAGAGCCTCCTGGAGGTTTGAAACCTGTTCAGTCTGATTCATCTGGTGACAGTTGAATTCTAGGCATGGAAAACACGAGGTTAAGGAGGCAGAATTTTATTCTGCAGCTTGGATTTTGTCTCTTAGAATCACTGGGGACATAAGGGTTTGTCATTTTTGTTTCACCTCTTGCTCCATCCACTGTCTGATCCCTCTTTTCTCTTCGTCTCTTGCTTCCTTTGTCCTTTCTCCTGTTCCCCTCCCAACATCAGGTTTTTTTCTCCTGCTGATAACAGCTCACATTAACTGATCACTCTCGTTATAGTGTGTATGGCAACACCCATTTTTTTCACGTTCTCTGTGTGTTTATATATCTTCCTACTGAATTTTTAACTGCATGCATCCGATGAAGTGAGTTTTAGCCCACAAAAGCTTATGCTCAAATACATTTGTTAGTCTCTAAGGTGCCACATGTTCTCTTTGTTCTTTTTGCAGATAAATTAATGGAGGTTAAGTCCATTAATGGATATTAGCCAGGCTGGGTAAGGAATGGTGTCCCTAGCCTCTGTTTGTCAGAGGGTGGAGATGGATGGCAGGAGAGAGATCACTTGATCATTACCTGTTAGGTTCACTCCCTCTTGGGCACCTGGCATTGGTCACTGTTTGCAGATAGGATATGGTGTTGGATGGACCTTTGGTCTGACCCAGTATGGCCGTTCTTATGAAGGGAAGAGCACAACTCCATTACAGAGTTTCTGTAGTGTAGTGGTTATCACATTTGCTTAACATGCAAAAGGTCCCTGGTTTGAAACCAGGCAGAAACATGATGGCTTCCTTTTCTCAGCTCCTAGTGGCCTGTCCCTGCTGTTGTAGGAGCAGCAGTGATTTCTATGCTCAAAAGGTCTGTTATACTTCCCCTCCCCCTCGCTTTTGTCTCCTCTACCTCTCTGAATACCTGTGAAGTGGCTTTCCCCCTCCCCCTCCCGCTCTCTCCTGCAATGCTTGTGGGATGAATGGGCTGGTTGAAGAGCAGAAGAGCTCCTAGACAGACAAGGTGTCTGGGACTCTCATTAGGCAGCACTCACACACCCAGAGCAGGGACACTGCATTGACACTGGCTGAGGTGGAGTGTGACCCACCAGATGCAGCCAAGTCATCTCCAGTCGCAGGCCATGAGGAGCAGGTCCTTAAAAGGGGAAGGGGCCCTGTGCTCAGCTGTGCTCTCACAATGCTGCCTAATGAGAGTCCCAGACACCTTGTCTATCTAGGAGCTCTTCTGATCTTCCAGCTGTTCAACCAGCTCCTTCATCCCACAAGCATTGCAGGAGGGGGGGAGGGGGAAAGCCACTTCACAGGCATTCAGAGAGGGAGAGGAGACAAGCAGGGGGATAGGGGGGAGTGTAACAGACCTTTTGGGCATACAGGTGATACGCAGCACACAGATCACTGCTGCTCCTACAACAGGGTAAGTTCTCAAGCAGCATGTTTCTTACTTTGCCCATCTGCCAATTTTGATAATTATCGATGGAAATATTTTGCCATTGGGTTCTGTGTTTACACAGAAATTGACAATTACCAACAAATATGTAATTCTTCCAGTCCTGCCTAGTCTGCAGTTGGTGGGTTTAGAGGGACACATTCACTCTCCCCACCCCCCATGCAGGCCTGTGCTCTCAACTTCCCACACGGCTGGGATCCTTCCCTGGTCTCCCCTCAGACCTCTGCTCCCCACCCCCACTTCTGGGATCCCCTCCTCACACTGTCTAACTCCCCTGCTGGCAGGATCCCTCCCTGTTCCTTTCATTTCCTGTCTCCACTCTGGGCAAAAGCTCTGCACGGTTCCCAGAGCCGAAGTTGAACCCAGGCCCTGTGGATGAAAACCAGGAATCCTGACCACTAGCCCATATGGGACTATTGGTGCGTCTGACGAAGCGGGGATTCACCCATGAAAGCTCCTGCTCCAATACGTCTGTTAGTCTATAAGGTGCCACAGGACTCTTTGCTGCTGTTATTACTACAACTCTCTAAGCCAACCCCTCGTGAGTGGGGCTAATGATGATGGGGGCTAATTTAGCTACAACGAGTCAGGAAAAAGATCTCAGAGTCATCGTGGATAGTTCTCTGAAGATGTCCACGCAGTGTGCAGAGGCGGTCAAAAAAGCAAACAGGATGTTAGGAATCATTAAAAAGGGGATAGAGAATAAGACTGAGAATAT
Source organism: Mauremys mutica (assembly GCF_020497125.1). Lineage (NCBI taxonomy): Eukaryota > Metazoa > Chordata > Testudines > Geoemydidae > Mauremys > Mauremys mutica. The sequence continues at coordinate 205,712 of NW_025423256.1, forward strand.
ATTATTGCCCTTATATAAATCCATGGTACGCCCACATCTCGAATACTGTGTACAGATGTGGTCTCCTCACCTCAAAAAAGATATTCTAACACTAGAAAAGGTTCAGAAAAGGGCAACTAAAATGATTAGGGGTTTGGAGAGGGTCTCATACAAGGAAAGATTAAAGAGGCTAGGACTCTTCAGCTTGGAAAAGAGAAGACTAAGGGGAGACATGATAGAGGTATATAAAATCATGAGTGATGTTGAGAAAGTGGATAAGGAAAAGTTATTTACTTGTTCCCATAATACAAGAACTAGGGGTCACCAAATGAAATTAATAGGCAGCAGGTTTAAAACAAATAAAAGGAAGTTCTTCTTCACGCAGCGCACGGTCAACTTGTGGAACTCCTTACCTGAGGAGGTTGTGAAGGCTAGGACTATAACAATGTTTAAAAGGGAACTGGATAAATTCATGGTGGTTAAGTCCATAAATGGCTATTAGCTAGGATGGGTAAGAATGGTGTCCCTAGCCTCTGTTCGTCAGAGGATGGAGATGGATGGCAGGAGAGAGATCACTTGATCATTGCCTGTTAGGTTCACTTCCTCTGGGACACCTGGCTTTGGCCACTGTCGGTAGACAGATACTGGGCTAGATGGACCTTTGGTCTGACCTGGTACGGCCTTTCTTATGTTCTTATGTTATGTTCATGAACCACTCCAGTGGTCCCTGCAAACTGCTCTGCTGGGGCAGCAAAGAGCCACCAAATGTTCTGAGGGCTGGAGAAAAATGCCTTCTAGTGAGCTACTGAAAGAGCTCAACCTGTTTAGCTGATCAAAAGAAGATTGAAAGGTGACTTCATTGAAGTGTTGAAGGGCCTTCAGGGAGAGAAAAGAGTGGGTATTAAAGGGCTCTTTAATCGAGCAGAGAAAGGCATAACAAGACCCAATGGCTGGAAGGTGAAAAGAGACAAATTCATATTACAAATAAGGCACAAATGTTCAACAGCAAGGATGATTCACCACAGGAACAAGCTACCAAGGAAAGTGGTGGATTCTCCATCTCCTGATGTTATTTAATGAAGACTAGATGCCTTTCTGGAATGTGTTAGCTTCAAAAAGTAGCTCTTGTGTCCTACAGGAGGCCTGTGATATGCAGGGGGTCAGATTAGATGCTCTAATGGTCTCTTCTGGCCATAAAGTCGACTAATTTCTGAAAAACTGAGTATAGCATTGGAAGCAGCGTCTGATGTTTCCCTGTCTAGCCGGCTAGCTGCCTAGAACGAACGCTCCTTGAGTGGGGTGATCCACAGGGAGTAGCTCAAACCTGCAAAGTGCCTGGCCAGGGGCAGGACATTGGCACAGCAAGGGAGGGGTGTGGCAGTGACATCACAAAGGCCTTTTGCAGGACCTCAGACTATTGGTCCAAGGTGGTGGGGAGGTGGTGACCTCACAGAGAGATGCTGACATCAGCCAGGCAGGACCGGGGCGAGGGGCCAGGGAAACCTCAGAGACCCCTGTGGCTTTGCTTCAGCAAGTCTCCTTCTCCAGGTCTCTCTCTGAGGACTGAGAGAGTATTCGGGTTCACGGACGTGAGCGCCAGGAGGAACCTCTTCCGAGTTTTCTCCTTCCCTTTCAGTGATTTTACTAGAAAACAGCTGTCCCTGTTTAGAAGGTAAGAGCCTCCTGGAGGTTTGAAACCTGTTCAGTCTGATCCATCTGGTGACAATTGAATTCTAGGCATGGAAAACACGAGGTTCAGGAGGCAGAATTTTATTCCGCACCTGGGATTTTGTCCCTTAGAATCATTGGGGACATTAGGGTGTGTCCTTTTTGTTTCACCTTTTCCTTCATCCCTCCCTCCTTTCTCTTTGTCTCTTGCTTCTTTTGTCCTTTCTCCTTTTCCCCTCCCAACATCAGGTTTTTTTCTCTTGCTGATAACAGCTCACGTTAGCTGATCGCTCTCGTTATAGTGTGTATGGCAACACCATTTTTTTCATGTTCTCTGTGTGTATATATATCTTCCTACTGAATTTTTAACTGCATGCATCTGATAAGAACATAAGAATGGCCATACCGGGTCAGACCAAAGGTCCATCTAGCCCAGTATCTGTCTACCGACAGTGGCCAATGCCAGGTGATCCAGAGGGAGTGAACCTAACGGGCAATGATCAAGTGATCTCTCTCCTGCCATCTATCTCCATCCTCTGATGAACAGAGGCAAGGGACACCATTCTTACTCATCCTGGCTAATAGCCATTTATGGACTTAGCCACCATGAATTTATCCAGTTCCCTTTTAAACATTGTTATAGTCCTAGCCTTCACAACCTCCTCAGGCAAGGAGTTCCACAAGTTGACTGTGCGCTGCGTGGAGAAGAACTTCCTTTTAAACAAATAAGTGGGTTTTAGCCCACAAAAGCTTATGCTCAAATAAATTTGTTAGTCTCTAAGGTGCTACAAGGACTCCTTATTCTTTTTGCAGATAAATTAATGATCACACTGGTCCATTCTGACCTTAAAGGCACTGAGTCTAACAGGGAGAGGGAAGTAAAGGAAAAAAACATCAACCAAACATTGTAATACCAGGATGACTCCACCTGCTCACTCTATGGTCCCGCCCCTTTCTTCCTCCACTGGGTGTTTAATGACCTGCAGGACATTGATTCTCTCCTTCCATTGATAAACTGATACAATGTGACTGAAATTAAACCAATTCCCACCTCAGAAAATGTCACCTCACAGCATTGGCTGGGAATCGAACGCAAGTCAACTGCTTAAAAGGCAGCTATGCTCACCACTCTACCACCAACGCAGCTGGCAAAAGTACCGCTTATGCTTGCCCAATGAGGCTAGACCAGAATTGAGGCGTTTTCCTACCTGCTAAAATGCACTTGATTCTCATCACTAAACAAACACCTCCATCTTCACCTGGGTTTGAACCATCAGCCTTTCCATTAGCCACCAATGTTATTAATCACAGACACAGGTAACTGCCTACTTCCCACCTACAGGGGTACAACTGGCTACTGAGGGAGGTGCACTGCTGGGGTTATGAGTTCAGGCCTGACCCAGTTTTCATTAGCCATGGAGCTTCCCCCACTTGCTTTGTCTCAGTCACATGGAAAGTGCCATAGGAGGGTGATGAGAGTAAATTCTAAACTCTGAAATGTGGAGGTTGGCCCAGAGATTGGAATAAGGGGTTTGAAGAGAGAAAGCTCTAAGAGTATAAAACCAGACAGTCTCCAGGGGCAGGTTCGGTACAACGCCTCAACAGGGAGCCATTCGGGGGAGGGGGGTTTCACTTCCTCTGTTCAATGTCCTGAGAGGTATTTGAAGGTGAAGATAACACCATGGCTAACAGGTGACTGGCATGTCCTGGGTTAAAGAAAGGGACGTGGGTTAATAGTCTGAAGATTTGCGTTACCGTCACTGTCTGACCCCCCTTCAGTGCGGAGCAGGTGTGTACGTTGCTGGGTGGAATGCACAGACTCCTGGAGAGATGGGGCAGCTGTTTCCATGGCAGAGAGCCTGGCACTTAGGAGACTTCCTACACTTGCTGTTTTGAAGCAATTCAATAAAATAACGGTGGAGCTACAATGTCCCATCCAAAATTTCAGCTCCCCGCTGCAAAAACGCTATTTTAGGATCTAAACAGGAGGCTTCCAGCGCTAGGACACCTGACCAGAGAGCTCAGTGGGGGCGTAACAGCTGCTGACTCTGAGGGTCCTGGGCTAAATCCACTTGCAGGTGGAAGTGTTTTGATTTATTTGATTTATAATGAGCATCAGCTACCAGGGGAGAAGCCCTGAGAGTCGCTGCCACTGGGAAAGGGCAGGGGAGAGGGAGCAAGAGGAGAAAGGCAGAGACATTGGAGACAAGGAATTGGGGGGAGAAGAAGGAGAGAACAGAGAGACAATAAATGATTGAAGCAGAACAGGTGTCCCAACTCCATCTTGCTCATCACAGGTGTTCAGAGAGACAGGTAGTTGCGGGTTTTCCAGTGTCAAGTCTGAACTTTGATTCTAACAATGTGCGTTGAACTATCAAGGGGATCTCCACATACCTGATCTCTTCCCCCCTCCCCTTATTTGTATTAATTTTTATTTTGACGTGTTTGGCTTCACCGTGATCGTCTCTTTCCCCACCTGTATTGCAATTTGGGGTTTATGTTTATTGTGCCTCCCTTTTGTTCATGTCATTATAATTGTAACAGCAAAGGAATCTGCAGGAACAAAAACTGACTCAAAACTTCATTTCCCCACCATGCCGGAACATCCTACAAACAACTCACGCAGCTGGAATCATAACTCGCAAGGCCAGGGGAGGGGAGATGCAGGTTTCCAAGGGTTCTGTTGTTCTCAGATGACACATTCCAGCCCCTTGTGTGCCTCCATCCTGTATGACGTGCTGCACTTTGACACATTTATTGCCTCATTCTTTGGATGTGATTGTAACACAGTGTGACTGAAATTAAACCACTTCCAGACGAGGAAACAACAGAAGAGAAAAGCCATTATTGCATTGGCTGGGAATCAAACCCAGATCAACTGTTTGGATGGTACCTACACACACCACTATACCCCCAATGCATCTGGCAGGAGTAGCTTTCCTGCAAGCTGTGTGTGCTGGCAATGGGGTGACACATGACCACAGAGTTAGTGAGCAGGGTGGATGGGCTGGAAGCTGCCTGACAGCTGGGAGCAGAGTTACCATCCCAGAGTGACTGAAAGGGGGCAAAGGTGAAAACAGATCTCATTGGGAGCTGGCCCCACACCTGCCCCGCCCCAGGAGAGGGGAACTGAAGCTCAACTTCAATCACAGAAAAATCTTCCCTGAGAAGGAAGGGGACAGCTTGTTTTAAAGACCAGGTTTGTGTTTGCTCCTGCTACACACGGAGGGGCTGGGTAGTGCTGATTCCAGCCCCCAGACTCTGGGAGGATAAGGAACAAATTCAGGCTGCCAGTGACCTGCAGGAGGGAGATGATCTTTTGACAGTGACGGACACCTCATCCTAAAGGCCTTGGCCTGCCCCCTTCCAGTGACTGTCTGGTACAGGAATGCAGCCCCCACTCCTGGGTCTCTCCTGGGGAAATAATGTTTCTGTGCAAAACACCAAAGCTTTTAACAGAAAGGAAGAAAAGGAAATAGCCACATGATGGGACTAGGACATAAGGAATGAAACACAAGATCCTTCTCCCATGTGCATTGACTTTTAACCTTGTTTGTGGTGGTGTTGTATCCATGTTGGTCCCAGGGGTCCCCTGGGGCGCCGGGCATTAGCCACTTTCGGGAGAGTGGGCTAGATGAACTGGTCTGACTCAGTGTGGCTGTTCTTATGTTCTAACTGCTGGTTATGGAGGAGACGACCTTCCAGGCTACACAGAACTGAAGAAGGGTGCTGGGTTAGCTCCACAGCTTGTCTCTTTCACCAACAGAGGTTGGTCCTCTGCAAGCTCTTACCCTCACCCGCCTTGTCTCTCTTGGACTCTGAAAAGTGCTTTCTCTCCACTCCCCTTGGAGAGAAGTTAAGTTTTCCATTTGGGCAACTATCAGGCTGAAGCAACTGTATTGACTGTGACACTAGAATTGAAGATTTAATATTATAAATAAATGAGTCTAAACCTGAGGTTCTGGTTTTCACATTGGTTTTTCTAACTCAATTCCCAATTCTCTTCTAGAAAGGCCTCCAGGCTGCCTGCCCAGCCCAGCAAAAGTGGCCAGGAGAAAGCCCACACTGCTGCTCTTTCAGGTAGTTGAAGGCTGCTATCAAACCCCCCCCTCACTCAGTCAGTCCTCAGTCTGTGGCAGTGCATAGGATTCTTCCGTCCTAAGTGCAGGACTCTGCACTTCTCCTTGTTGAACCTCCTCAGATTTCTTTTGGCCCAACCCTCCAATTTGTCTAGGTCGCTCTGGACCCAAACCCTGTCCTCCAGCGCTTGGATTCTTTACATGCTTTCACAGAGCGAAGAGCACATGTTCCATGATTTCATAGGGCAGAGTTTTGTGCTATCGGGAGCTTTCCCTGTGTGGATTTGACAGGTGGATCAACATAGAGACACATTGTGACCCTTCTCAGGGTGCTGAGGACTGTGAGTCTCCTTGTTGCCACCTGCCACAAGGAAGAGGGACTTTTGCATTTGGCAGCTGGATGTTAGTGACCAAACTCACCAGCCTGCTGGAACTCAAGCACCCTCCTCTGAGCTAAAGCAGCCACCCTAACCCCTGAGTTCCTTCAATGTGTCCCCCTCTGGGGTCCAGCCCGGATCACCAGATACTCGGTGAAATCCCAGATCCTCTCTTGCCCAAGTATCCCAGGTTACTAGTTTTACTGTGGACCATTGCTACTGTATCTCACACAGCACCTGAGTACAGTTATCGAACAAGCAAAAAATTTATTTAACAATGGATAGAGATTTAAACAAACAAACGTGAGTGATGGAAACCAACTGTTACCACTAAACAAAGGCAGAAAATGATAGAATAGAAAGGCCAGCACAAAAAACAGAGAGAGGAACAATAAGATACTAAAAGGACAATGGTTGGAACTCTCCATTTCTCTCAGTCTTTGGATTGATGGGTACTAGAGCTGTAGCTACTGTTGAGGAACCAGGGTAAATTAAATCTAAGGTTTGAGCTGCTAGTGAAGCATTTCCCACATACACGGCATTCCTAGGGCCTCTCTTCTCCGTGGATTGTTTGATGCCTAATAAGGTGCGAACTGCGATTGAAGGTTTTCCCGCACTCAGGGGTACGTCTACACTACGGGATTATTCCGAATTTACATAAACTGGTTTAACAAAACAGATTGTATAAAATCGAGTGTGCGCGGCCACACTAAACACATTAAATCGGTGGTGTGCGTCCACAGTCCGAGGCTAGCGTCGATTTCTGGAGCATTGCACTGTGGGTAGCTATTCCGTAGCTATCCCATAGTTCCCGCAGCCTCCCCCGCCCCTTGGCATTTCCGGGTTGAGATCCCAGTGCCTGATGCGGCAAAAATCATTGTCGCGGGTGGTTCTGGGTAAATGTCGTCAGTCACTCCTTCCGCTGGGAAAGCAAAGGCAGACAAGCATTTCATGCCTTTTTTCCCCTGGATTGCCCTGGCAGATGCCATAGCATGGCAATCATGGAGCCTGTTTCGCCTTTTGTGACTGTCACCGTATGTGTACTAGATGCCGCTCACAGAGGCGATTCAGCAGCGCTACACAGCAGCATGCTTTTGCTTTTGCATGATAGCAGAGATGGTTACCAGCCATATTGTACCATCTACCATACCATAAATTGGTAATAAGATGATCGTGGCTACCAGTCCTTTTGCACTGTGCCATTTGCTGCTGTCATAAGTGCCTCTGGCTGCTCTTAGCCAGGGGCGCAAAAGCCAAAATTGGGAATGACTCTCTGAGTCGATCCCTCCTTTTTGGTATCTAAAAATAGAATCAGTCCTGCCTAGAATATGGGCAAGTGTACTAGAGAACCACTGTATCAGAGAACCAGAGAGCACAGCTGCTCTATGTCAGATCCTGCATAGATTATGAGCTGTATGCTATTCACAGGGGGTGCTCCTGCAACAACCCCACCTGTTCATTCCATTCTTCCCCAGCCTTCCTGGGCTACCATAGCATTGTCCCCCCACTTGTGTGATGAAGTAATAAAGAATGCAGGAATACTTGTTAGTGAGAAATGAGTGGAAGGCAGCCTCCAGTTGCTATGATAGTCCACATAGGACATTAAGGAGTGTGGAGGAGAGGAGCCCAGCATCCTGCTGCTAGTCCAGGGGCAATTGAATCTTTTCTTTACACATGAAGGGTGGGGGCTGATGAAACTCAGCCCCCTGTTGCTATGATGATGATGGTTATCAGCCATATTGTACCATCTACCAGGAAAAATTAGGGCCAGGCGCCCTTGATTGACCTGACGGATGCTAGTCAGCATGGTTACCAGTCCTTTTGCACTGCCCCATGTGCCAATAGGCTGATGATGACGATGGGTATCAATCTTATTGTACCATCAGCCACCCATGGCGGGGGGGGGGGGAGCAAGGATGTTGGTGTTGAGTGCTGCACCATCACATCTATCTGCAGCATTCAGTAAAGATAGGGTGACATGTAAAAGAGTCAAGAGAGGATTGTTTTCCCTTTCACTTCTGGGGGTGGGTGGGTGTGTGCGTAAATTGCCTAGCTATGCCCTGACCCACCGCGGACACTGTTTTTGACCCTAGAAGCATTTGGAGCTCAGCCAAGAATGCAAATGCTTTTCGGATACTGCAGGAACTGTGGGATAGCTTGAGTCCTCCAGTCCATGAGCGTCCATTTGATTCTTTGGCTTTCCGTTACGCTTGTCACGCAGCAGTGCGCTGAGCCCCTGCTATGGCGTCTGTCTGGAGATTTTAAAAAAATGATTTTGAATTTCGTCTTCTGTAACGGAGCGCTGATAGAACAGATTTGCCTGCCCTTACAGCGATCACATCCGCATGGTCCATGCGGGAGCTCTTTCTTTATTTTGATTTTTAACTGCATCGCCACACGTGCTGATCGGAGCTCCATGCTGGGCAAACAGGAAATATTCAAAACTTCGCGGGGCTTTTCCTGTCTACCTGGCCACTGCATCCGAGTTCAGATTGCTGTCCAGAGCAGTCAGTGGTGCACTGTGGGATACCGCCCGGAGGCCAATACCGTCGATCAGCGGCCACACTAACCCTAATCCGATATGGTAATACCGATACTAGCGCTACTCCTCTCGTTAGGGAGAAGTACAGAAACCGGTTTAAAGAGCCATTAAAATCGATATAATGTGCCTCCTAGTGTGGACGGTTGTGGCGTTAAATTGGTTTTAGGCTCCTAAAACCGATTTAAACGCCTAGTGTAGACCAGGCTTCAGTGCATTCGTAGGGCCTGTCCCCTGTGTGGATTCTCTGATGTCTAGAAAGGACTGATCTTTGAGTGAAGCTTTTCCCACACTCACGGCATTCAAAGGGCCTCTCCCCTGTGTGGATTCTCTGATGAACAGAAAGGGCTGAGCTGCTAGTGAAGCTTTTCCCAAACTCACGGCATTCAAAGGGCCTCTCCCCTGTGTGGATTCTCTGATGAACAGAAAGGGCTGAGCTGCTAGTGAAGCTTTTCCCACACTCACTGCATTCAAAGGGCCTCTCCCCGGTGTGGATTCTCTGATGTTGAGAAAGGTTTGAGCTGCTAGTGAAGCATTTCCCACACTCACGGCATTCATAGGGCCTCTCTCCTCTGTGGATTGTTTGATGCCTAATAAGGTGCGAACTGCGATTGAAGATTTTCCCACACTCAGTGCATTCATAGGGCCTGTCTCCTGTGTGGATTCCCTGATGTACAGAAAGGGCTGAGCTGTGAGAGAAGGTTTTTCCACACTCACTGCATGTATTTTTTCTCTTTCGCCTGAGGATATCCTGCTGTGTTGTGGTTTCCATGAGGACCTTCTGAGTTCCCCAACAGGAAATAAATTTATCCACTTTCTTCCCTGGCTGGTTTCCTTGATCTGTTTCTGGTCTGTGCTGAATCTCCCAGGATTTTCCCTGCTCATGACTCCTGGACACATTCCTTTTCCATCTTTGAGATAATGCTCTGTTTTTACCCACTGGCTCAACATTTTCAGGCTGAGAATTCTGCTCCTCTTTCTCACATGCCATTGCATCACCTGCTGTGATAGAGACAGAAACCTCAAACAGGGATGGAAAGGGGAAGACCAAACAAAAACAAGTGCTGAAGACAGGTCAAATAAAAATCAGGAGCTGATCTCCCCCAAACTCTTCCCCCAAATAGGAGAGAGGAGGGGGATGAATTCAGCCTTCACATCCCATCCAAATACGCAGGGGGAAGGAGGAAGCTACTGCCTGGTGTCTGCTAGGATCTATAGGAAGCCATGAACTATATTTACCCTGAGGATACGACCCCTGCTAGCGACAATAATGAACTGAGAGACCTCCCCAAGGGCTTTGTTGGGCATCCCAGATGTTTCCTTCAGGCACTTACAGATTCTGAGGTGGTTTAATGTTTCCTCACCTGTGCAGGGAGATCTCAGGATCCCTCTTTCCTCTGAATGCTGGAGGTCTGGGACCCATGGCTCTTCCCCTTGTTCCAGCTGGGAGATCACATCAAGTTGGAAAACTAGAAACCCTGCTCAGATGAAAGAAAACAAAGGAGTTCAGTTGATTTCATAAGACTTGGTCATAAAAAAACATTCTATTAATTTAACTTCAGTGCTTAGTGTGACCTGGTGGGCCAGGGGCAGTTCTCACTGAAAATGCCAAGATCAAGGCAGGCTGAAAAAGGGAGAGCAGATGCTCCCAAAACTGCTGGTTAACACTGAAGTTAAACTCACCGACCAGTCACCAACTGTGCTTCTGATCCTCCACACGGGTTATCGAGAAGCTGAAAAAAGAAATCACACGGCCCCCTTTATTGCATCCCTGTTCTCTGACTCCCAATCAGCAACTAGGTCCAGTACAGTGAGAGGTTATTTAAAAACTCTGCTCACATAAACAAAGTGTTCCTCTGACCCCAAAGGGTCACCCACATCACCAGGTCAGTATAGGTTTGGATATTACCCAAAATTCCATCCTTCCAGACAATCCTTTAGCATCTAAACTAAAGGTTTAAAAGAAAGAAAGACAGAAAGAAGTTAAATGGGAACGCAGTCAGATACATTTCAAAATGGATATATCAGGTTCTTAGCAGTATTGGTGAGTTGCTGGCTTGAAAGTCCATCTGGAACACATCCATAGCTTGGATGGGTCATTCAGTCCTTTGTTCCAGGGTTCAGTTTGTAGAGAAGTTGCTCCAGAGGTAGGAAGGGGGATTGAAGACAAAATGGAGATGATGCAGCTGCCCTTTACATTCCTTTTGCCATGTGGCCTGTACTTCCTGTGTCCCAAACACAAGCTTCACAGCACGTGGCATGGAAAAGCCTTGAAGTTCTCATTACACAGGCATATTCCGGCATGTCTTGCTGACTCAATAGGTGTATCCCCTTGGTCCTTTCCATGGGCTCATTGTACAGATGATGACTCTCAATGGGCCATCAAACAGGCTAGGCAGTGTTGATGCCAATATCATAGAATCATAGAATCTCAGGGTTGGAAGGGACCTCAGGAGGTCATCTAGTCCAACCCCCTGCTCAAAGCAGGACCAAACCCAACTAAATCATCCCAGCCAGGGCTTTGTCAAGCCTGACCTTAAAAATCTCTAAGGAAGGAGATTCCACTACCTCCCTAGGTAACCCATTCCAGTTCTTCACCACCCTACTAGTGAAAAAGTTTTTCCTAATATCCAGCCTAAACCTCCCCCTCTGCAACTTGAGACCATTACTCCTTGTTCTGTCATCTTCTACCACTGAGAACAGTCTAGATCCATCCTCTTTGGAACCCCCTTTCAAGTAGTTGAAAGCAGCTATCAAATCCCCCCTCATTCTTCTCTTCTGCAGACTAAACAATCCCAGTTCCCTCAGCCTCTCCTCATAAGTCATGTGCTCCAGCCCCCTAATCATTTTTGTTGCCCTCCGCTGGACTCTCTCCAATTTATCCACATCCTTCTTGTAGTGTGGGGCCCAAAACTGGACACAGGACTCCAAATGAGGCCTCACCAGTGCTGAGTAGAGGGGAATGATCACATCCCTTGATCTGCTGGAAATGCCCCTACTTATACAACCCAAAATGCCATTAGCCTTCTTGGCAACAAGGGCACACTGTTGACTCATATTCAGCTTTTCGTCCACCGTAACCCCTAGGTCCTTTTCTGCAGAACTGCTGCCCAGCCATTCGGTCCCTAGTCTGTAGCAGTGCATGGGATTCTTCCGTCCTAAGTGCAGGACCCTGCACTTGTCCTTGTTGAACCTCATCATATTTCTTTTGGCCCAATCCTCTAATTTGTCTAGGTCCCTCTGTATCCTATCCCTACCCTCCAGCGTATCAACCACTCCTCCCAGTTTAGTGTCATCTGCAAACTTGCTAAGGGTGCAGTCCACACCATCCTCCAGATTGTTAATGAAGATATTGAATATGTCTGGGGGTGTCACCCAGAAACACTGCACAAGTCTGGAAATACAGATATACCCTACATATCTATCACTCATAATACAAAGGTGATACAAACGTAGAAACAAAATTATCATACTTGGCAAATCATAACATTTTCACTGACACCTTACATGGCATATCTAGCACAATTCATTGCAATTTTATCAGATTATATTATTATTTTATTATTAATACCAAAGTGTGTCACAATTCCATACAGTGTCACACTTGGTAAACCAGAGAATTCCCTGGACCAGTTCCCCAGGTCCTTGAAGATGCCGAACACTGTGCTCATGAGGGATTGATATACCCACATATCTGCTGGGAACACACACACAGACACTGTGTCAGTCTATACCCCTGTGTTCACTAGAAAATTATGATCAATTTTGTACGCAGTATGGCTTTTGAGGTATCATGTGAAAACGCATAACCTACTGAATATTATCCTCCTGTTAAAACGTGTAGTAACACTGTATGTAAAGTTATGAGATTTTACAGTATGAGATTACTGAAAAAGTTACAATTCTGGGGAACACCCACAGACCAGTTCCTCAGAGACAGCAAGGCAAACAGCTGGTCAAACAGCCATTCTCCTGCAGGGGGAAGGTGGGAAGAAGACATTTACATTCCATCACAGGGACCACTTGAAGTTGTTGTGGAAAATGACCACACGACTGATTTTGAATCAGCTCAGCCTGAGGCTCTATTCTTGGTTAAAAGTGCGCAAGGGGGCGACAGCTATTGGAATATTGTCCCCCTGAGCTAAAAAATCACACAAGCCTTTTAAAGCTTAAAACCACAAACAATGACACATACGTTGCACGTTAATTTCCTTATTTGGAATATATTGCTCTCTGTATTGCAGGTCAAAAGCAAGCTGAACAATCAGTTTTCCATATTCAGCCTTTCCTGTTATTGTTATTACACCTGGTGATATGGGAGCAAGACACTGCATGTCTCAAGAAATGTCATTACCAACCTAGGCCATTTTCACATGCTGGGTGCAATCCAGAGCAGTGAGGAGTTGTGTCATCTGTAACCCTGGGTGAGATTCAGTGTTCTGCTGCTGGAGCTCCCTTGTCTGGATACTCCCAGCCAGCATTCAAGGACGCACCGAGTGTCTGTGTGATAAGTAACCCTGGACCGACGGCTCTGACTCCAGTCGCCTGCTTGTTACACCCCAAGCACATTCTGATTTGGGTAGAGAAGGCTCAGGGTTTGAGAGAAGGCCGGGGGTAGGAAGCTTCTGTTCGTTATGCTGGACCCTAAGCCCCTCTGGTAGTGTGTGTGTTACTGGCATATTGGGGTGATGCTGCCAGGGCCGGCTCTAACAGTTTTGCCGCCCCAAGGAAAAAAAAAGGAGCGCCGCCCTGCGCCCGCAAGCGCCCCCCGACCCCTCCCTGAGCGTCGCGCCGCCCAAGTCCCCGCCCCCCAGCGCCACGTTGCGCCGCCCAAGTCCCCGCCCCCCAGCGCCACGTTGCGCCGCCCAAGTCCCCGCCCCCCCAGCGCCGCGTCGCCCAAGTCCCCACCCCTCCAGCGCCGTGTCGCGCCGCCCAAGTCCCCGCCCTGCCCCCAGCGCCGCCTGGCCAAACCAAAAACAACAAAAACAAACCCCGATTGCCGCCCCCTCCCAAGGTGCTGCCCCAAGCACGTGCTTGGTAGGCTGGTGCCTGGAGCCTGCCCTGGATGCTGCAACAGGACAGAGTAGAGGTTAGAGTACAGATGGTGTTGTGGGGGTGGCATGAACCTTCACTCTTCATTTCCCCTTCCAAGAACGGAGGGGACAGGACTCCTTACCCAGCGAGGTCACCGTCTCATAGTTCTGCTGCATGACATCCCAGTAGAGGGCTCTCTGAGCGGGGTCCAGCAGAGCCCACTCTTCCCTGGTGAAATACACACCCACCTCCTCGAAGGTCACCGGCCCCTGAAAGAGCAAGAGTCCAACACTCAGGACCTGCTGCCTCACTCACAACCCCACTATTCACGGAACAGCAGCACCAGGGAAATGGAAGCTCCGGGAGGCACATGTTAACAGAGTCCCACCCCTCCTTGCCTAGAGCAGCCAGGCGGCATCAGAGGGTGGAAAGAGAGAAACTTTGTGTCTCCCAGCTGACAGACGGAGGCAGGGTCGTCACATTTATCACATACCTACTAGCCAGAGCTTGATATAGGAGATGGGGCTGGCTCTGGACCCTACTGGTGTCTCCCTGGTAGGAATCCCAACACTCTCCAAATTAAATATATGGAAGAAAGGAGAAGTCAATAGTAAAGAACAGAAGTTAGAAAGTTAGAATTGTAGAAAATTGATAAAGAAAGCTATCAGAAATCAATGACCAATCAATGACAATAAGAAGGAAGTTTTTAAAAGTATATTAAGTGCAAACTTTACTAGATAGAAATGGCAGAATTATCAAAAATAATGCAGAAGAGGTAAAAGTCCTCTATAAATATTTCTCTCCTGGATTTGGAGAAAAACAGATGATGTATTCGTATCATAAGATGTTGACAACGACACTCTTTCCATTCCGACAAGAAGTCATGAGGACATTAAACAGCAGCTATTAAAAATCAGACATGTTTAAATCAGCGGGTCCGGATAACTTGTATCCAAGACTTTCTAAAAGACCTGAAGTCTGACATCTATACTCATCAAGAGAATGGAGCAGCCAATACTGGATTTCATTCATTAATAAAGAATCAAAGAAGGGTAATATGATTAGTGCCAATTAACAAAGGTTTAAAGAAAATAGATCCTATCAAACTAACGGGATATCCTTATTGGATGAGATCAAAAGTTTGGTTGCAGCTAATAGTATTGATGTAATATACCTAAACTTCTGTAAGAGATATGACTTGATCAGCACAATATTTTTACTAAAAAAATTAGAATGATACAAAATAAATACGGGATACATTAAATAGATTAAAAACTGTGATAGTAAATGGGGAACCATGGTCGAGTGGATTTCTTTCTAGCAGATTCCTGCAGGGACTGGTTCTTGGCCCTGTGCTATTTAACATTCTTATCCATGAGCTAGAAGAGAGTATAAAATCATCATTGATAAAGTTTGCAGTTGCCACAACGATTGGGGGTGGTGGTAACTAATGAAGTGCCAGTAGATTCAGGCTCCATCACTGGGAGTCTGGAAAGTTGTCCCAGCCCTGGCTGGAGGGTTATTTCCTGTTCCACAAAGAGGGGAAGTTCCATTCCCAACTCCTGTGCCTTGAAATTAGGCCCTACCTGACACTACACCCCCATATTCATCATAGTGGCATGGTTATAATATTATTAGGACATAATTATGATGTATTTTGTATAAGATGCATAATGTGTGGTGTCACTGGAAAAGTTATGATTTGCTGAATATGATTATCCTATTTGTGTGCACATATCATGTTCGTATCTGAAGTTATGGATATTGACTCTGTATCTGTATTTCAAATGTGCTTACTCTGGGTAACACCCACAACGAGCCTTTCAGGTAGAACAATGAAGAAGCCAGACAGTGCTGATGGCTCATCAACAAAGACAATGGACTGTGGAAGAGCTTAGCCTTCCTGTGAATGTTTCAGCCAGCCAATTAGTCATGGATACTATGATGCAGCAGGGCATGTGGCCAGACCACATGACACTAAATTCCATTTTAGTACCTGTATTTTCCCACAAACTGGACTGGGAACTGAGTTTGGAACAAAGGGTTCCCACCATATGGAAAAGCTACATAAGGTGGGGGTGTGACGTCATCTCTTGGTCTAATTCCGCACACAAGAGAACTCCTGGAAACACCTGAGAAACAAAAACTGAAGTGGGGGAAGTGCTGCTCCCAGGATAAAGGGATTTCTAGCTTGTGTATGGAAACTTGGTGGACTGCTTGTATCATCAGTCAGGGTGAGAAACTGCTAATTCAAATTCTATCCAGGCTTAGTTTGAGTTTTGGTTATTTGCTAAGTAATCTGCTTTGATCTGTTTGTTATCACTTATAATCAATTAATCTATCTTTCTGCAGTTAATAAACTTGTTTTATGCTTTATCTTAACCAGCGTATTTTGAGTGAAGTGTCTGGGGAAAATCTCAGCTTGGTTAGCACAAGCTTGTTGTGAATATCTGTCCCATATCGAGGGGAAGGCGAACTATATTAATGAGCTTACATTATAGAGATCCCTGTGCACTATAAGATGGTATAATTCTGAATGTATCCTACAGCAAGTGTGCAAGGTTGGGGAGCTGGGAAATTGGCTGTTTTCTCTCTCTCCTTGAGTGGCTTAGGTAAAGCAGCAGAGGGGTAGCCGTGTTAGTCTGGTTTTGTAGAAGCAGCAAAGAATCCTGTGGCACCTTATAGACTAACAGACGTTTTGCAGCATGAGCTTTCGTGGGTGAATACCCACTTCTTCGGATGCAAGTAGTGGAAATTTCCAGGGGCAGGTGTATATATAAGCAAGCAAGAAGCAAGCTAGAGATAACGAGGTTAGATCAATCAGGGAGGATGAGGCCCTGTTCCAGCAGCTGAGGTGTGAAAACCAAGGGAGGAGAAACTGGTTCTGTAATTGGCAAGCCATTCACAGTCTTTGTTTAGTCCTGAGCTGATGGTGTTAAATTTGCAGATGAACTGGAGCTCAGCAGTTTCTCTTTGAAGTCTGGTCCTAAAGTTTTTTTGCTGCAGGATGGCCACCTTAAGATCTGCTATTGTGTGGCCAGGGAGGTTGAAGTGTTCTCCTACAGGTTTTTGTATATTGCCATTCCTAATGTCTGATTTGTGTCCATTTATCCTTTTCCTTAGAGACTGTCCAGTTTGGCCGATGTACATAGCAGAGGGGCATTGCTGGCATATGATGGCATATATTACATTGGTGGACGTGCAGATGAATGAACCGGTGATGGTGTGGTTGATCTGGTTAGGTCCTGTGATGGTGTTGCTGGTGTAGATATGTGGGCAGAGTTGGCATCGAGGTTTGTTGCATGGGTTGGTTCCTGAGCTAGAGTTACTATGGTGCGGTGTGCAGTTGCTGGTGAGAATATGCTTCAGGTTGGCAGGTTGTCTGTGGGCGAGGACTGGCCTGCCACCCAAGGCCTGTGAAAGTGTGGGATCATTGTCCAGGATGGGTTGTAGATCCCTGATGATGCGTTGGAGGGGTTTGAGCTGGGGACTGTATGTGATGGCCAGTGGAGTCCTGTTGGTTTCTTTCTTGGGTTTATCTTGCAGTAGGAGGCTTCTGGGTACACCTCTGGCTCTGTTGATCTGTTTCCTTATTTCCTCGTGTGGGTACTGTAGTTTTGAGAATGCTTGGTGGAGATTTTCTAGGTGTTGGTCTCTGTCTGCGGGGTTAGAGCAGATACGGTTGTACCTCAGTGCTTGGCTGTAGACAATGGATCTTGTGGTGTGCCCAGGATGGAAGCTGGAGGCATGAAGGTAGGCATAGCGGTCGGTAGGTTTTCGGTATAGGGTGGTGTTAATGTGACCACCACTTATTTGCACCGTGGTGTCTAGGAAGTGGACCTCCTGTGTAGATAGGTCCAGGCTGAGGCTGATGGAGGGGTGGAAGCTGTTGAAATCGTGGTGGAATTTTTCCAGAGTCTCCTTCCCATGGGACCAGATGATGAAGATGTCATCAATGTAGCGTAGGTAGAGAAGGAGCGTGAGTGGACGGGAGCTGAGGAAGCATTGTTCCAGGTCAGCCATAAAAATGTTGGCATATTGTGGGGCCATGCGGGTGCCCATAGCGGTGCCACTGATCTGGAGATATATATTGTCATTAAATTTGAAATAGTTGTGTGTGAGGATAAAGGCACAGAGCTCAGCAACCAGTTGTGCTGTGGCATCATCAGGGATACTGTTCCTGACAGCTTGTATTCCATCTGTGTGTGGGATGTTTGTGTAGAGAGCCTCTACATCCATGGTGGCTAGGATGGTGTTTTCTGGAAGGTCACCAATGAATTGTAGTTTCCTCAGGAAATCAGTGGTGTCACGGAGATAGCTGGGAGTGCTGGTGGCATAGGGTCTGAGTAGAGAGTCCACATATCCAGACAGTCCTTCAGTGAGAGTGCCAATGCCCGAGATGATGGGGCGTCCAGGATTTCCAGGTTTGTGGATCTTGGAAAGCACCCAGGTAGCTTAGATGGGTGTATGGCGCCACCTGCTGTCGTGCTGGGTGATAACAGGCCCTGGAGAGGCTGGCTGAATCTCCAGCAAAACAGTGTGAAAAGGGCCAGCCCAGCTTGAGGGTTAGAGGGCACAGCGGTTCCCAGAAGCCCCCCAGACTGCACCCCGGGGTGACAACTCATCACACCCTAGAGTACACTAGTGTCAGCAGGTTTGTCACATCCTGTCCCCTCCCTTTCTCCACCCGAGATATTTCCTGCCTCCCACCACCTCTAGCAATTCCCACCCTCCTATACATTTACTGCTCCTCTCCCTCCAAGCAGAACCCACCACCAGCTCCCTGAGAATCCCGTACCTGAGCCAGCTCCATTGCAGCCATTTCCTTCCCCCAGGGAGGACGGGATGCTCTGGAGCAAACCATGGATGTTATTCTGTAGCCTGCTGGGGTGAAAAGGGCAAGGTGTAAGAATTCAGATGGGGCTTTTGTCCATTCCACAAGCCGATTCCCCCCAGGTTTTCCCCTGCTAATGGACATTCTAGGTTCTGCCACACTGTGAAGCACAGAGTGACCTTATCCCAGTACAGGCCTAGCCCCCTCCCACCAGGGTGTAGCCCTCTGACACATGGTGAAACCCTCCCAGCAGCAGAGTCTCTCTCTTAGGGCTTGGCTACACTTACAAGTTGCAGCGCTGGGAGTTACAGCGCTGGTCATGCAGCTGTGTAGGGCCAGCGCTGGAGTGTGGCCACACTGACAGCTACCAGCGCTGCAGTGTGGCCACACTTGCAGCACTTACCAGCGCTGTATTGAGAGGTGCATTGTGGGCAGCTATCCCACAGAGCACCTCATCCCATTTTGGCGCTGAGTATTGTGGGAAGGGGAAGGAAGTGTGTGGGTCATTCCGCTTCCTGTGCCAACGCCCCGTGGTGCATCGCTTCACATCCCAGCATTCAGTCTTTCCGGCAACGTTTGGCGCCATTGTGAGTGTCTTTCTGTTTTACTCTCTGTGTGTGAATCGCGATTTCTGTGGGAAATGGAGCCCAAGCTGCTGAGGACTGTGCTGATGAGTGTCGCCAGCACAACACGTTTGGCAGTCGAGCTATTCCTTCAGCTCCAAAGTGACAGTGAGGAGTCCGACGATGATATCGATATGGATTTGCCTGCCGCGTGTGACACTACAGTGCTTGTGGCATTCACGGAAATGCTCAGCACTGTTGAACGCCGCTTTTGGGCTTGGGAAACAAGCACTGACTGGTGGGATCACATCATCATGGAAGTCTAGGATGACGAGCAGTGGCTGCAGAACTTTCGTATGAGAAAAGCCACTTTCATGGGACTGTGTGCTGAGCTCGCCCCCACTCTGCGGCGCAAGGACACAAGATTGAGAGCTGCCCTGACGGTGGAAAAGCGGGTGGCTATTGCAATCTGGAAGCTGGCAACTCCAGACAGCTACCGGTCGGTCGGGAACCAGTTTGGAGTGGGAAAGTCGACCGTTGGAATCGTGTTGATGCAAGTTTGCAAGGCAATTAATTGCATCCTGCTAAGAAAGACCGTGACTCTGGGGAACGTGTAGGACATTGTGGATGGCTTTGCACAAATGGGTTTCCCTAACTGTGGAGGGGCGATAGATGGGACGCATATTCCTATTCTGCCCCCCCCCCCCACCTGGCATCAGAGTACGTTAATCGTAAGGGGTATTTTTCTATGGTTCTCCAGGCGCTTGTGGATCACCGTGGGCATTTCATTGACATTTACACAGGCTGGCCTGGAAAGGTGTATGATGCACGCATCTTTCGGAACAGTGGCCTGTTCAGGAAGATGCAGGCAGGGACTTTTTTCCCAGACAGGAAGATCACAGTAGGGGACGTTGAAATGCCCATTGTGATCCTTGGAGACCCCGCTTACCCGTTACTGCCTTGGCTCATGAAACCCTATACAGGGAAGCTTGACAGGAGCAAGGACCGGTTCAACTACAGGCTGAGCCGGTGCTGAATGACTGTGGAGTGTGCTTTTGGCCGTTTAAAAGCGCGCTGGAGATCCTTGTATGGGAAGCTAGACTTGGGGGAAAGCAGCATTCCCGCGGTTATATCCGCTTGCTGTACCCTCCATAATATTTGTGAAGGGAAGGGTGAAACATTCAGTCAGGCATGGACCACCGAGGTTCAAGTCCTGGAGGCTGAATATGCACAGCCAGAGAGCAGGGCTAATAGAGAGGCCCAGCACAGGGCTTCAAGGATTAGGGATGCCTTGAGGGAAGAATTTGAGGCTGAAAGCCAACAGTAATGTTTGCTGCCTTGCATGGGAGTGAAGTGCACTGTTTACACTGTTATTGTATTATCCCTAAAATGATTTGCAGTGCCTGTTTCTTTACTGGGCTAAGGTCTTCACTATCTGCTATAATAAAGACTGTTTTCAAAGCCAAGAATTGTTTTATTGAAAAGAAAAAAAACTTCCTTGACAGACAGACAGACACACACAACATTTCATGAACACAAGAGGGCAGGGGTGTGGGTTGGTGAACTGCACAGTCACAAGTTTGCATACATCCTGTCTGGAGTGCTGTGCAATGAATCCTGCACTTCAGGGTGCATAAACTGCATGGTGATGGGGGTTGAGTGCAGAGGGTAAGGGTTGTAGTTATCAGGGCTGGTTGGTGAACGTACAGGTGTTGGAGGCAGCTGGTGGTGGTAAGAACCTGGATGCTGGGGAAGGGGGGTTTGAACTGACATTGGTGCACAAGGCAAAAAGCTTTGGGACGGGTGGGGTGGGGTGGGGGAGTAGCACGGTAGTGCTCTGCTTGCATGGCAACGAGTGACTCGATAGAGTCCGCTTGGCGCGACAGGATGCTTAGCAGCTGCTCTGTGCTTTTCCTCTTGGCCACTGCATTTCTCTGCCGGGTCCTGCTTTCCCTCTGGCGGATCCTGCTTTCCTTTTCTCTCCACTCCTGCAAGTTTTTACTCTCTCTAGCAGAGTGAGCAATAACAGTTTTCAGCATGTCCTCCTTGCTTTTTCGAGGATTTTTCCTCAAATTCTGCAGTTTCTGTGCTGTGGTACATCTGGTCAGTCCAGCAGTCAAGGTCACTTTAGAAAGGCAGAAATGACAACATTTAACAGGGTAGCATTGTTTTCACTATCTCCAGACAGTAATTCCCACACACAGAAGGAGTTCTTAGTCCTCACTTTAGCATTCTTTTACCACACACATAACACAACAGAAGACACGAAATGGTGAGTGAGGGGTGCTGCATAGAGGGAGAAGTGGGGCTTGAGTGATAGAGGGGTGCTGGTTGCTTCGGGGAAGTGCACCGAACAGCTGCAGTGATAGAGGGGTTGAGTGAAGATGCAGCTGCAGGGGTGATCTTCACTATCTCCCTAGCTCTATCACTATCTTCACTAAAGAGTCTCCCAACATTTTTCACAGGAGTTAATCCTGGAAGATATCTCCCTGCTGCGGGTCACTAGGGAAGCGCGGGAGGCTCTTCTACAGCAATGTGGATTCTGCCCTGGACCGTATGCAGCTTGCCTGTGTTCAGCAATGGTCCCCCCACCCCTCGTGGCACAGTGGCGCGGACGCGTTAGCCTGACTGGGACAAGGACCACGGTGGCTCTCCCTATAAACCTGCGCAGGCATATTGCCCACGCTCTGGCTGAAACTTTTGAAGAGATTACTGCAGCCGATTACCGCGACGTGATAGACCACATCAATGGGCTATTCCACATCTAGGCTGGCATGCATGCAGCCCTAACCCCCCTTCCTCTCCAGAAACATTTCCACCCAGAAAATAAAAGCCGCTTACCGGTAACCCGCTGCTCTGCTTGTCCTTCTGCAACTGCTGGCTGCTGCGATTGGGTACTTTCCTCCTGGCTTGAGAAGAGCTCCTGGCTGTATGCCTCCTGGGACTCTGGGGTGTCTTCCCCCATCCCAGTAGCTTCACTCACGTTTTCCTCCCCCCCCCCCCCCGCCGCCGCCTCCTCCTCCTCCTCCTCCTCCTGTCCCCCACCCTGCTCAGAAGTGTCCATCGTGGTCCTGGGATTGGCAGTGGGGTCACCCCCAAGTATCGCGTCCATCTCCCTGTAAAAACGGCAGGTCGTGGGGGCAGCTCTGGATCGGCGGTTTCCCTCGCGGGCTTTGTAATAGGCACTCCGCAGCTCTTTTACTTTAACCCTGCATTGCAGCGCGTCCCGATCATGGCCCCTATCCAGCATGGACCTTGATACCTGCTCAAAGATATCGTAATTCCTACGGCTGGAGCGCAGCTGGGACTGCACAGCTTCCTCCCCCCAAACACTAATGAGGTCCTGCAATTCGCCAGTGCTCCATGCTGGGGCTCGTTTGCCGTGTGGAGGCATGGTCACCAGGAAAGATTAACTGATTGCACTCCACACACACCTGGCTGCAGCAAACAGGAAGGAGATTTTTAAATTTCCCGGGGCATTTAAAGGGCGGGTCACCTGAGGCCAGAGCAGTAGAGTGCAAACTGATGAGCAGAGTGGCTGAACAGGAATTCTGGGATAACTCCTTATTCCCTGGAGGACAATTAAAGCGCTGGTGAGTGTCCACACCTGATGAGCAGCGCTGGATCACCAGCGCTGCACTCCTTATACCCCAACCGGGACGGGTTTTCAGCCAGCGCTGCAACCAGGGAGTTGCAGCGCTGGTTGAGCCCTGCAAGTGTGGACAGGGTGTAATTGCAGCGCTGGAAAGCCTCCACCAGCGCTGCAACTTGTAAGTGTAGCCAAGCAAGTTTTCTACCAATTTTCTATATAGGGATCTAATACAAAGTTGTATGAAAATAGAGAGGCACAATGCCAAGTCATATGAAATACAAAATAACATCATGCAAGATGCAATGTCATAAAGACACTTAACACAGAAAGATACTTAATACAAAATAACACAATGCATTCACATAAAGATTTATAGAGAGAGTTAATACAGAGATTTCTCTACATCCACGCTGGAAAGGCCCTTTCCAAGTCCTGTTAACCACCAACACTGCTGTGAAGTGTCAAGGACTACCGGCCTGGACCCATGCATCTCACTGAAAAAAAAAGACCCCCCCCCACATCAGGAGGATTATTCTACTGATGATTAGCCTATTCCGTCTTCTAGTTTTACTGTGCCTTCTGGACAGCAGGGAAAAAGGACAAGGTGACGTGCTGGAAACCTCTCCCTTGTCCATTGACAGATCTACTGTGCCTTTTAAACTTTTCTAGAAAAAGCTAAACCATTACAGGGTAATGTGCTGGCAACCTCTCCCCTGTAGGATGCTGAACCACAACTGTTTTGGGAAAGAAGAAGAAACACTCACTCCACTGACATTGCCAAAGTCCAGGAATTCCTGACCAAAAAGGACATTAAGAACTGACCCTGGTGAAGAAACAAAGAATTATACACTGGCAGAGAAAAAAAAAATTGTGGGACCCATGCTTGGGAATGTGGTATTGGTTGGATTTTGGGGTTTATTCTACAGGCTGCGCCCTGTGGTTTGGATAAATCCTTCAGCATGTATTGCCCTCCCTAATTGAATTTTAAATGATATTGCCCTTATCCAGTTTCCAGATCACTTTTGCATACCAAAATTGCTCACAAGGGGCTGTCACTAGATTAGCACAACAATAGTGCAGCAGCCATTTGGAGTAGTCTTAAAAGCCAAGAACATGATGAGAAATTGGGCCAACTAGAATAAGCCACTAGCCTTATTTTTTGAAGTTCAGCTATCCCAAGTACAGGCTGGAGTTAGTGAGTTACATGTCATTTCCACCCTTAGTTCTATGACCCAGAAGTTACTGACAGAGATGGTATTAAATATCACTGAGGCTGGGAAGGCATTGCAATGGGATCAAGTCCAGACTTGGCCCACTGCCCTTACAGACGCATCAGGAACCATCTGATCTGTGGTCATAAAGACATACTTGGACACTTTCTGGATGAAAGTGTGGACATTCACAGTGCTCCTTCCAAGCATTTGGACCGGTTAGGGGGGTGTGGGCTCCCACATACCGAATCCTAACAGGTCCATGGGGAGGATGAATGTGGGACTGAATTATTTACCGAGACATCTGGGAAATTAGACCACCTGATATACCTAACTGATTTATAGTCAGTGTCCCTAGAATAACACCTGACATTTTGGATAGGAATAGGGAGTCAATGGACATTCTAGTTGTTAGAACCCCTTCAGTGTATCTATAAACTGAAGCCAGGGGAAGTTGTCACTGTTCATAACGTTTGCTGGAAGGGTAGAGGACAAGGAACTACCCTGACAGGACACCCACTTTTTCAAGCTAATGATAGCTGTGTGTACGTTAAAGCCATCACATTGCAAGATATACATATTAATCTTACCACTGCTGCAGGCAATTGTCTCATTTACTGGCCTGCAGATAGAATGTTACAAGTAGCTCTTAGATTTCAGGTGTATTTTAATTGGACTAGAGTAGTGCCTGATCGGTTTCATGATTTGCTTTCATTGTTACCAGAGGTTCAAAGAATCTCTGAATTGCAAGGGCAAATTCACATGCTTCAGAATATATATCAAGCTGAAAAGAATGCCTTTCATACAGCTTATAGAGTGTCTACTTTATGTACTAAGTTTGATGTATTGTGCTTTGTGACCAAGACTGTATAACAACACCATTATATCATTGCTATGGACATGTTATTGCTTGTATTGATATTAGTTAGCTTAAAATTATGTTGTTGTTGTTGTTGTAAAGGCTGTACTAGAGGTAATTCCTTTTATGTCCATGCTAATCATGCCTTGTCATTACATTCAATCAAAACCCCTAAGGTTGAAACATCTGATGTAGAATCTGAAATCCAAGGCTTAATGCAAATAGAGATTTGAAAATCTCTGTTGTACTAGAAATACAAAAGGGGGGAGTGTGGAAGCAGGGAAAGAATTAACAAGGATTTGAAGGGGATTTTAATGCATGTCAGTCAGTTAGCAAGAGTCAGGCTAGTAGTTAGCAAGAGCTAGGCCACACTGTAACCCTAATGACGTAAGACTTGCAGAAGCGAGGATGGTGTGAGGCGAGAGGGAAAGAAACTGTGTAAAAAGTTATTACGACCTTGCAACTTGATAACCAAATACGTAGGACTGCTGTCTCCTAGAAGTGAGAAATATAAGATAGCAGGATGGCTTCTATATAAACAAAATGCAGCTGTTGCTCATTATTGTCTGTATGATTGCTTGTTATTGTCTGTAAAAAAGGTATAAACGCTTACTGTAATTGTTTACCAATCGAGAGACCTGTCCGGGACTAGGGCGACATTGTGTCCTAGGGCACTCTCTCCCTCTATTGTAATTACTAGAGAAATAATAAAGTATTTGATTTTGCTGCACCCAAAAGAAAAAGCGAGAACTGAGTTTTTCTCCGACATGACCAAGCAAATAAGTCATAACCACCAATCATGTATTTGATTCATCTTGCTGCTTCTGTCCAATAATTGTCTCTGAGCAGTTCATGATTCTCTGTAATGTGCTAGTTCTTCTAAAATACTTGCTGAATAATGACTATGAACTATGGTTGGTCTGTAGCTCATTTGAGAACTCTTTATTCTGATCAGTCGTTGTATCCAAAAGGGCTGGCCAGGGGCAGGACATCAGCCTTGCAGGGGAGGGGTGAGTGTGACAGTGACATCACAAAGGCTTTTTGCAGGACCTCAGCCTATTGGATGAAGATGGTGGGGAGGCAGTGACCTCACAGAGAGACCCTGACATCCAGCCAGGCAGGACAGAGGTGCAGGGCAGGGGCAACCTCAGAGACTTCTGTGGCTTTGCTGCAGCAAGTCTCCTTCTCGAGGTCTCTCTTGAGGAAAGAGAATTAGGATTCATGTACTAGGGCTTGAGGAGGCACCTCTTTGGAGTTTTCTCCTTTTCTGCTAGTCATTTTGGAGTCTCCTTTTAGAAAGTAAGAGCCTTAGACAGATTTGGAACCTGTTCAGTCTGATCTACCTGCTGCTGGCTGAATTCTAGGCATAGAAATCTCTGTGTTAAGGTGGCAGAATGTGATTTTCCGCCAAGGACTTTATCCCCTAGAATAACTAGAGACATAGGGGTTTGTCCTTTTAGGTTTCTCTTTTCCTCTTTCCCTCCCTCTTTCTCTTCTTCTCTTGCTTCTTTTTTCCCTTGTCCCTGCTTCCCTCCCTCCATCAAGCAGGGGTGTATGTGTGTGGCCTGGTCTACACTACGCGTTTAAACCGGTTTTAGGAGCGTAAAACCGATTTAACGCTGCACCCGTCCACACCAAGAGGCCCTTTATATCGATATAAAGGGCTCTTTAAATCGATTTCTGTACTCCTCCCTAACGAGAGGAGTAGCGCTAGTATCGGAATTACCATATCGGATTAGGGTTAGTGTGGCCGCAAATCGACGGTATTGGCCTCCGGGAGCTATCCCACAGTGCACCACTGACCACTCTGGACCGCAGTCTGAACTCGGATGCAGTGGCCAGGTAGACAGGAAAAGCCCCGCGAACTTTTGAATATTTCCTGTTTGCCCAGCGTGGAGCTCCGATCAGCACGGGTGGCGATGCAGTCAGAAATCAAAATTTAAAAAGAGCTCCAGCATGGACCATGCGGATGTGATCGCAGTAAGGGCAGGCAAATCCGTTCTATCAGCGCTCCGTTACAGAAGACGAAATTCAGAATCATTTTTAAAAATTCTCCAGACAGACGCCATAGCAGGGGCTCAGCGCACTGCTGCGTGACAAGCGTAACGGAAAGCCAAAGAATCAAATGGACACTCATGGAGGGGGGACTGGAGGACTCAATCAATCCCATAGTGCCTGCAGTCTCCAAAAAGCATTTGCATTCTTGGCTGAGCTCCAAATGCCTCTAGGGTCAAACAAACAGTGTCCATGGTGGTCCAGGGCATAGCTCGGCAATGTACACCCCCCCACCCGCCCCAGAAGTAAAAGTGAAAAAAACCTCTCGTGACTCTTTAACATGTCACCCTATCTTTACTGAATACTGCAGATAGACGCAATGCTGCAGCAGTCAACACCAATATCCTTGCTCCCCCCTCCCCCGCTATGGGTGGCTGATGGTGCAATAGGACTGATACCCGTCCTCATCATGAGCCTTTTGGCATGTGGTGCAGTGCAAAAGGGCTGGTAACCATGCTGACTAGCATCTGTGAGGTCAATAAAGGGTGCCTGCTCCTAATTTTTCCTGGTACATGGTGCAGTATGGCTGGTAATCGTCTTCATCATAGCAACAGGGGGCTGAGCTCTATCAGCCCCCGCCCTTCATGTGTAAAGAAAAGATTCAACTGTCCCTGGGCTAGCAGCTGGATGCTGGGCTCCTCTCCTCCACATTGCTTAATGTCCTGTCTGGACTACCATAGCAGCTGGAGGCTGCTTTCCCCTCATATCTCACTAACAAGTCACTAACAAGTCACTGTTTCTTATTCCTGCATTCTTTAGTACTTCATTACACAAGTTGGGGGACATTGCAACGGTAGCCCAGGAAGGCTGGGGGAAAACAGAATCAACAGGTGGGGTTGTTGCAGGAGCACCCCCTGTGAATAGCATACAGCTCATCATTTCTGTGGGATCTGACACAGAGCAGCTGTGCTCTCTGGTTCTATGATATACTGGATCTCTAGTAAACTTTTCACATAATCTAGGCAAGACTGATTCTATTTTTACATACCAAAAAAGAGAGATTGACTCAGGGAGTCATTCCCAATTTTGGCTTTTGCGCCCCTGGCTAAGAGCAGCCGGGGCACTTATGACAGCAACAGATGGTACAGTGCAAAAGGACTGGTAACCATGATCATCTTTTTACCAATTTATGGATTGGTAGATGGTACAGTATGGCTGGTAACCATCTCTGCTGTCATGCAAAAGCAAAAGCATGCTGCCGTGTAGCGCTGCTTAATCGCCTCTCTCAGCGGCATCTAGTACACATACGGTGACAGTCACAAAAGGCAAAACAGGCTCCATGATTGCCATGCTATGGCATCTGCCAGGGCAATCCAGGGAAAAAAGCCGAGAAATGCTTGTCTGCCGTTGCTTTCCCAGAGGAAGGAGTGACTGACGACATTTACCCAGAACCACCCGCGACAATGATTTTTGCCCCATCAGGCACTGGGATCTCAACCCGGAAATTCCAAGGGGCGGGGGAGGCTGCGGGAACTATGAGATAGCTACGGAATAGCTACCCACAGTGCAACGCTCCAGAAATCGACGCTAGCCTCGGACCGTGGACGCACACCACCGATTTAATGTGTTTAGTGTGGCCGCGCGTACTCGATTTTATTCAATCTGTTTTACAAAACCGGTTTATGCAAATTCGGAATAGTCCTGTAGTGTAGACGTACCCTGTGTGTGGGTGTGTGTGCTCTAATTGTGGGAGGCCCTGACAAAGAGGTGGGGCTGGACTAATGCTCTGAGAATGATCCCCTGTATTGGTGACTTGGGCCATCCTTTTGGGACATCTCGTGGCACCCCTTAGCCTTCCAGCTCTCAGAGTTTCAGTGCTGATTGCCGAGCAGGGGGCTATTGACGGGGAGGACTCAGGTCCTTTTGTTCTCTTTTACGACCAAGCAAATAAGTCATAACCACCAATCATCTATTTGATGAATCTTGCTGCTTCTGTCCAATAATTGTCTCTGAGCAGTTCATGATTCTCTCTAATGTGCTAGTTCTTCTAAAATACTTGCTGAATAATGACTATGAACTATGGTTGGTCTGTAGCTCATTTGAGAACTCTTTATTCTGATCAGTCATTGTATGCAAAAGGGCTGGCCAGGGGCAGGACATCAGCCTTGCAGGGGAGGGGTGAGTGTGACAGTGACATCACAAAGGCTTTTTGCAGCACCTCAGCCTATTGGATGAAGATGGTGGGGAGGCAGTGACCTCACAGAGAGACCCTAACATCCAGCCAGGCAGGACGGAGGTGCAGGGCAGGGGCAACCTCAGAGACCTCTGTGGCTTTGCTGCAGCAAGTCTCCTTCTCGAGGTCTCTCTTGAGGAAAGAGAATTAGGATTCATGTACTAGGGCTTGAGGAGGCACCTCTTTGGAGTTTTCTCCTTTCCTACTAGTCATTTTGGAGTCTCCTTTTAGAAAGTAAGAGCCTTAGACAGATTTGGAACCTGTTCAGTCTGATCTACCTGCTGCTGGCTGAATTCTAGGCATAGAAATCTCTGTGTTAAGGTGGCAGAATGTGATTTTCCGCCAAGGACTTTGTCCCCTACAATAACTAGAGACATAGGGGTTTGTCCTTTTAGGTTTCCCTTTTCCTCTTTCCCTCCCTCTTTCTCTTCTTCTCTTACTTCTTTTTTCCCTTGTCCGTGCTTCCCTCCCTCCATCAAGCAGGGGTGTATGTATGTGTGTGGATGTGTGTGCTCTAATTGTGGGTGGCCCTGACAAAGAGGTGGGGCTGGACTAATGCTCTGAGAGTGATCCCCTCTATTGGTGACTTGGGCCATCCTTTTGGGACATCTGGTGGCACCCGTTAGCCTTCCAGCTCTCAGAGTTTCAGTGGTGATTGGCCGAGCAGGGGGCTATTGACAGGGAGGACTCAGGTCCTTTTGTTCTCTTTTACGACCAAGCAAATAAGGCATACTTGATTGCTGGTTATTTGATTAATCTTGCTGCTTCTCTCCAATAATTGTCTCTGAGCTGTTCATGATTCTCTCTAATGTGCTAGTTCTTCTAAAATACTTGCTGAATAATGACTATGAACTATGGTTGGTCTGTAGCTCATTTGAGAACTCTTTATTCTGATCAGTCGTTGTATCCAAAAGGGCTGGCCAGGGGCAGGACATCAGCCTTGCAGGGGAGGGGTGAGTGTGACAGTGACATCACAAAGGCTTTTTGCAGGACCTCAGCTTATTGGATGAAGATGGGGGGGGAGGCAGTGACCTCACAGAGAGACCCTGACATCAGCCAGGCAGGACAGAGGTGCAGGGCAGGGGCAACCTCACAGACCTCTGTGGCTTTGCTGCAGCAAGTCTCCTTCTTTAGGTCTCTCTTAAGGAAAGAGAATTAGGATTCATGTACTAGGGCTTGAGGAGGCACCTCTTTGGAGTTTTCTCCTTTCCTACTAGTCATTTTGGAGTCTCCTTTTAGAAGGTAAGAGCTTCAGAGAGATTTGGAACCTGTTCAGTCTGATCTACCTGCTGCTGGCTGAATTCTAGGCATAGAAATCTCTGTGTAAAGGTGGCAGAATGTGATTTTCTGCCAAGGACTTTATCCCCTAGAATAACTAGAGACATAGGGGATTGTCCTTTTAGGTTTCCATTTTCCTCTTTCCCTCCCTGTCATAGGTTTCACCCCCACTTGGAGCTGTTGGGTTTACAAGATGGGGACCTGCATGGATTCCCCTAAACTAATCCTAGTTTAGAGCTGGTCCGGCTGCCACCAGTCAATTTTATAAGTGTTTGACCCACTGCCTATTTCCCCAAACTTTCCCTGGGAAAACACAGATTCAATCCCCATTCATCTCACACACACAGGGAAACAGCCCACGTCCCCCTCCCTCTTTCTTAGTATACTCTGGAGAGATGCCGTGATTCAAACCACAGAGGAATGTCTTCCTCCTCCCTCCTTTCCCCTCTCTCCCCTTCCCCTGAATCCACAAGAGAATGATTTTAACCAATTCCTTACTTAGAAAAGATTTATTAAAAGAATGAAAAGAAGCACACTATCTCTGAAATACCAAGATGGAACAAGGCACAGGGTTTGAACTTATCAATCTCTGGAGGGAATCCCCCCCTCCTTTCTTTCTCAGTAAAAGCAATAACAGTACAGAATTAAAGAAATCTTTCAGCAAAACACACAATTGCAAATGCAGAAATAAAAGTATAAGAATACTAGTTCCTTGCTAATACTCACTAGCTTGAATAGAAGAAAATTATGCAGAACTCTAAGGACTTGGTTAAAACGTCTGGACTCCCTTAATTCCAACGAACGAGTCACCCAAACAAAGGACACAGGAAAAAAACAAACTTCCCTCCACAGAGATTTTAAAATCTTGTCTCTGATTGGTCTTCTGGTCAGGTGGTGATCAGGTACTGCCTGCTAAACCTTTACAGGTAGAAAACCCTTAACCCTTAACTAACTGTTTATGACACTCCCTCTTTCTCTTCTCTTGCTTCTTTTTTCCCTTGTCCCTGCTTCCCTCCCTCCATCAAGCAGGGGTGTATGTGTGTGTTTGCGGGTGTGTGCGCTCTAATTGTGGGAGGCCCTGACAAAGAGGTGGGGCTGGACTAACGCTCTGAGAGTGATCCCCTCTATTGGTGACTTGGGCCATCCTTTTGGGACATCTGGTGGCACCCCTTAGCCTTCCAGCTCTCAGAGTTTCAGTGCTGATTGGCCGAGCAGGGGGCTATTGACAGGGAGGACTCCGGTCCTTTTGTTCTCTTTTACGACCAAGCAAATAAGTCATAACCACCAATCATGTATTTGATTCATCTTGCTGCTTCTGTCCAATAATTGTCTCTGAGCAGTTCATGATTCTCTCTAATGTGCTAGTTCTTCTAAAATACTTGCTGAATAATGACTATGAACTATGGTTGGTTTGTAGCTCATTTGAGAACTCTTTATTCTCATCAGTCGTTGTATGCAAAAGGGCTGGCCAGGGGCAGGACATTAGCCTTGCAGGGGAGGGGTGAGTGTGACAGTGAGATCACAAAGGCTTTTTGCAGGACCTCAGCCTATTGGATGAAGATGGTGGGGAGGCAGTGACCTCACAGAGAGACCCTGACATCAGCCAGGCAGGACAGAGGTGCAGGGCAGGGGCAACCTGAGAGACCTCTGTGGCTTTGCTGCAGCCAGTCTCCTTCTCGAGGTCTCTCTTGAGGAAAGAGAATTAGGATTCATGTACTAGGGCTTGAGGAGGCACCGCTTTCGAGTTTTCTCCTTTCCTACTAGTCATTTGGGAGTCTCCTTTTAGAAGGTAAGAGCTTCAGAGAGATTTGGAACCTGTTCAGTCTGATCTACCTGCTGCTGGCTGATTTCTAGGCATAGAAATCTCTGTGTTAAGGTGGCAGAATGTGATTTTCCGCCAAGGACTTTATCCCCTAGAATAACTAGAGACATAGGGGTTTGTGTTTGTAGGTTTCCCTTTTCCTCTTTCCCTCCCTCTTTCTCTTCTTCTCTTGCTTCTTTTTTCCCTTAATGACCCATTCATATCACTCCATTTGACAAACCACCTCATGTCTCCTGCTCGTTCTAATCACAGCAATACCAACCACAGATGGAAACTGAGGTGTGTATTGGCATCATACACGTATCACCAAAATTCCCACCTCTCTCACACACACACTGCTCACAGCCCCTGGAGGGAAAGCAAAGCACAGGAACTGGACGTTAGTCCAGTGAACACAGTGGAGGACAAGCTGCAATCCTCACACACTGGTCAAAAAGGAGAGGCATGTGAGTCCCTATCCAAGCGCGTGCCCGGGATGGCAAGCCGCGGGGGCCGCCCTGGAGGTCCCTGTGAGGGCGGCAGTCAGGCAACCTTCGGCGGCTTGTCTGCGGGAGGTCCGCCGGTCCCGTGGATTCAGCAGCAATTCGGCGACGGGCACATTATGTAGATTGATCTTTGTCTATGATTTCCATTATAACTGTCTCCATTCAATCAAGTTTCTGTGTGTTTCACCAGATTTCATCTTCTCCATTAACTTTGAGTAGCCATGTACAACGGCGAGCTGTCCCCCAATACGTAATCTTATAGGTGTAAAAATTGCACAGGCTACACTACCAGCCTGTGACATCATCAAGAATGTGCCCATTTGTGCCTGGGTAGCGGCCCTGCTCTGGGAGGGAGGATGCCGCAAGGACTCAGGATCGGTGGCCAGGGTCTCTGTGCACAGAGGTGGGAGGGGGGGGTAATGAGTGGGAGAGGGAGGTCAAGAGTTAAAATAATAATATTTGGGTAAAACGTATGTAAGTGAAACAGAACAGAAAGAAAACTGGAGTGGAGGCTCTAAAACAACAAGGCTTGGGTAGGGATTCAGGGTTAAAGGTCTGGGATCCCCCACAGCTCTAGATCCCCAAACCTCTCCTCCCTCCCACTGACCCACCCAGCCCACTTCCTGGGTGCCCTTCCTCCACACTCCCCTCCCCTTCTTCCCATTACTCTCAGCTGTCACCACCTCCTGGCACCTTGAGAGCATCTTCTGTTCCCTCCTTGTCTCTCACAACCTCAGCCCCCCTTGCTCCATCTTACCTCTAATCCTGCACACACCCTCCCCATGTCCAGGCACCCCAGAATTATCTACTCCCCCCCTTCTCCTCGTCTCACAAGGCTCTGTTCTCCTTTCACCTTTGGGCTCCTGCATGACAATGTTATACTCTCTTCTATCAAAAGAGGAGCTCATCTGACTGTCACACAAGCCCTGCATCGGTCACACACCTATTTACTCAATTTAGAATTCTACAGGTGGCATATTTTCCTCTTAAAATGAGGAAAAGGCATGAAAGCTACAGTTATTAATGTAGCCAATAAGGACACATTCAATGCAATTTCAAAATGACAGATGACAAATGTCTAAAAATTATTCTAGTGGGTGGGAGATGAGGCAAAAAAGGGGGGGGCAAAGAAACTTGTCAAAACTTGTATGATGAATAAAGGTATAAAGTTATTACTGCTCAGGTTCTTTAGAGACCCCACAGCTTCTAATAACCCAGAGGGCAGGACTCCTTACCCAGCGAGGTCACCGTCTCATAGTTCTCCTGCATGACATCCCTGTAGAGGGCTCTCTGAGTGGGGTCCAGCAGAGCCCACTCTCCCCTGGTGAAATACACAGCCACCTCCTCGAAGGTCACCGGCCCCTGAAAGAGCGAGAGTCCAACACTCAGGACCTGCTGCCCCACTCACAGCCCCACACTCATGGGGCAGAGGAGCCAATCAAATGGAAGCTCTGGGTGGCTCACAGGCAGGAGTCCCACCCCCACCCCGCTCAGAGCAGCCAGGAAACGCCAGGGGGAGGGGACGAAGCGAGAGCCCCTTGTCTCTCCCAGCAGATCCATCCCCCCCACTAGCCACAGACGGACACAGGAGATGGAGGCCCTGGCAGGTGCAGGGAGAGCTCGCTGGCAGGGAGCCCAGCGCTGTTCTCATTGTGAAGAGCTGGACGGGGCCAGACTCAGTGGGGGGCAGACGACATGACGGTCCAGGGGGGCCTTGCTGAGGGGGTTCCTCCAGCAGGGGTGTCCTGTCTCTCCTCCCCCCACTTCTCTTCAGCTGTCTGCCCTGCAGCCCTTCCTGCAGCCCTGCCCCCTCCCCCCACTTGGAGCTGCCCCGGCCAAGCTGCTCCCAGGAGCCTCCTGTGCTGTGCGGGGGGGGGGGGGTTTGCTGATGTCGGGGTGGCCCCACCCTCCTGCCTCTGTGCCCAGTCTCTGCTGAGCTGAGGTGGGGGGACAAGATTCTGTGCTGCTGCCTCTGGGTCAGGAGTGGGAGCTGCTGGCCCCTGCTGCCGTGTGAACGAGCCCTCGGACTAATGAGTGCCGCTGGGCTGGGAGTGACAGCGGGTGTGTCTCACACTCCCCCCCACACACACACACACTCACCCCATCACAGACACGTCAGTTACTGTTGTTACTCCCTTTTACTTCCTGTCAAAATGCGCAAAGTACATGTAGTCTCTGTAATTTTATTCTTTCACATTCGGTCAGGATGACAGTGCTGGTAGTTTAGCTTTTTAACTGATCTCTGACTTTCATCATTTTATTTCTGTCTTATGCCTAAATTCAGTTCTCTGAGTAATGAGTTCTAAAATGCCTCACCTGTCCTGGCTGGAGTAATTATCATTATTACTGTTAGTAACATATTGTGCTTTATTGTGTGGTGTTATAAATAACTAACACGTTATGTCATATAGAATCACTATATGCTAAATAGAGAATCGATTGATCAGTATGTAGCGAGAATAATCATGTATTAGGTATCTACGTAAATAGGGTTGAAACACAAGGCCTGTAGGCTGAGACCTGCAAGATTTTAGCTTCACTATTTTAGGCCTTGGAGCTAAGAAATGCTGACAGAAGTAAATAGCCGAGGAATAACCCGATGCCCTAAGATGATGGGAAAAGAGGTACCAAGTGGGAACAGGGTGAAAAATTAGCCGGAAGATTAATTTTAAATAAAAAAATTCTGGAAAGGCCCCTCTGTTTCCAAATGTGCCTTAACCACAGGATACAGGTTGTATGTCCATGCTAATGAAGTATAATCAGATTCACATTATATAAAGGGGGTGCCCACAGCAGGAAAATTGAGCTCCCTATGGGAAAGTCCAGCAGGAACCATCCCTCTACTGATGATCAATCCATGAGAGACACATCAGACCCTAATACTGTTGTTCAGGGTGTGAGTAGAACTAGAGTTGTAACTTTTGCACAGATCTTTATAGAATTTCTGTGCGCTTGGGTCGTCATAACCTTAACTGTAACTTTAATAAAACTTGTAAAACTGACTAGACCTTGTGCTTGTGAATGTCTGTGTGGTCACTTCCCTTGGTCTGTGTGTGTTCCTAGAGACTGTACATTTGAAGAAAGTAGCAGAGGCGACTTTCACTCTGTTAAGCTTGAAACTGTCGCCACCAGAGCCGACCCCACATTGGTGTAATGCCACATTACAAACTGCACTTTACATAAAATAAAAGGCTGCACAATACACCACACACCAGGCCACCCTCACTTCTGCGCTGCTGCTGGCGGTGGCATTGCCTTCAGAGCCGGGCGCTCGGCCAGCAGCTGCTGCTGTGAGGCCGCCCTGCCAGTGCTGAATTTGTGCCAGGGCTGAGCTCTGGCGCCTCTTCCAATAAAATTAAGCACTAGAGGGAGGCACCAGAGCCTGGACGTGATGGTGGGGAGCCCAAGGAACCCGTGGGGGCCAGGGGGGATGGGGGGCACCAAAATACAAGTTCACCCAAGGCACCATTTTCTCTAAGGCCAGCCCTGGAGCTGGGTATGGGGGAGGGGCACATCCCCTAAGGCCGTGGTTCTCAGCCAGGGGTCCCTGGACCTCTGGGGGGCTGCGAGCAGGTTTCAGGGGGCCTCCAAGCAGGGCCCGTGTCAGACTCGCTTGGGCCCAGGGCAGAAAGCCCAAACCTCCCTGCCTGGGGCTGAAGCCTGGGGCCATGAGCCCTGCCACCAGGGGCTGAAGCCAAAGCTTGAGCAATTAGCTTTGAGGGGGGGCCTGTCACATGGGGCCCCAGGCAACTGCCCTGGCTGCCGCCCCCTAACGCCAGCCCTGGCTTTTATATGCAGAGAACCAGGCACATGCAGGGCCGTGGAGTTTTTATAGCACGTTGGGGGCCTTAGAAAGAAAAAGGTTAAGAACCCCCCCTAAGCCTCCCTGGTGGGTGCCCCTCACATCTCACGGCAGCCGCTGGTTAATCAGGTCGGGCTCCAGCCCTGGGAGTCTGGTCTGTTTTCCTAGCCCCACCGAGGGGGGTTGTTGCCTGTCCCACAAATTAGAGCATTTCCACCCTATAACCTCAGGGGTCTGTTCCTAGAATGGAAGCCGCATATTAAACAAGTCCCAACAGGTTTGCTACACCCTGGCCTCCTCCCATTCTCCCCCCTGGGAATTTCCTGCCCTGCTCCAACCTTCAAACCAGACTGTCCAAGCCTCCCTCCTCCGGTGCATTTGCTGTCCCTCCCCTCCAGCAGGAACCCACCAGCAACCCCCCCATAACCCCTACCTGAGCTGGCTCCACTGCAGCCATTTCCCTTCCCTGTCCCACGCCAGGCTGGGATGAGCTGGAGCGAAACACGGACGACATCCTGCAGCCTGGCAGGGCGAGAAGGGCAGTTGTGGGGGTTTCAGAACAGGCTTTAGTTCATGTCACATCACGATTCCCCCAGGATCTTTCCCTGCAGAGACACAGCCTAGGCTCTGCCATGCTGGGAACATGCTCCAGCTCTTTATTGCAGGGGAGACCTGGCCCCTCCTGCTAGGCTAAGCCCATAGGGAGATTTTTCAGCCTCCCCAGTAATAAAGTCTCTCAACAAAATGCTGGAAAGGAGCAGAACCAAAGGGGCTGGGCAGGCCCCATAGGGACACTGGCTCCTCCCTTCCCCTCCTGTGCGGCCATGTCCTGTCGCTGGCAGAGATCGGCCCCCCCATCTCCCCCCCAGAGGCAGCCGTGTCTGTGGGCTCCCCCAGCCAGCACCTACTAACCCCCACCCACGCTGGGGGAGTGACACAGGACAGCAAATTCCACCTACCCAAGGACAAATTGCTGCAGATAAACGGGCTGGGTTCACATCCCAAAGCTGAGGAGAATTTAAGAATTACAGAGAAAATAGGGAAAATAAGAGACTGGAGAGTCAATAATTTTAGGGAAAACGAGGGAATCTCTTTGGGTTTTCTAGCCACATGTGGGGAGAGGAGAGAGAAGGGGAAGAACCAGAGAGAATTGTTCTCAGGTTTTGAGATGGAAAGAAATGGCACAAACAGGGAAAGGATGCGAGTAGCTCACCCCCGTGACCATAGGCGTGTGCAGCACATTTCATTAGGGTGTGCACCCAGGGAGCCCCCCCTAGCCCCACCCCATCCACTGCCTCCCCCTTCCTGCCCCCTGGCTGCCCCCCTCAGAACCCCCAACCCCCCCTGCTCCTTGTCCCCTGACTGCCCCCTCCTGAGACCTCCCCACTGTAACTGCCTCCCTAGGACCCTACCCCCTACCCGTCCCCCTGACCCTTATCCACACCCCCGCCCCCAGACAGACCCCTGGGACTCCCGATACTCTGCTCCCTGCCTGCCCCAACCCCGCTCCACCCCCCTACAGGCACCCCCCAAACCCTCAACCCATCCAACCCCCTGCTCCTTGTTCCCTGACCTCACCCTCCAGAGGCCCCCCCACCCCCTAATCACCCCCCCAACTATCCAACCCCCCTCCCCACCTCCTGGCAGCTCTGTCTAGTGGCTGCTCCCACCCACACACTCAAAGTGGCAGAGGAGGTTCCCTCTCCTTCGGGGGGAAGGTTGCCTAGTGGTTAAGGCACCGGACTCAAGCTCAGGTGTTCTGGGTTCGAGTCTCTGCTCTGCCACAGACTCCCTGCTTAGCCTTGGGAAAGTCACTTCACCTCATTGTGCCCTAGATCCCGCCTGCCCAATGGGGCCAACACTGACCCTGCCTCCTGGGCTAAATCCATCCATGGCTGGGTGATGGGGGGAAATGGAGATACCAACATGGGGAGAGTTGGGCTGAATTTCTCCACAGCTGGAGAGTGGGAGCCAGCTCCACAGGGGGGGTGGGGCAAGAGGGGCTCAGGCCAGCTCCACACAGAGCGGGGGGTCAGGGCTTCAGCCCTGCAACTTTGCCACTAAGGTGGCTGGGGCTCCCGAGCCGGGAACTTCAGCCCCACATCTTCTGCCAGGGCCCGGGGCTTCTCCTGCCTGCCCCAGGGGGGCTCCTCTCCCTCCACCCCCACCCCAGTGCAGCTCCTGCTGGGGTCTGGGGCTCCCCCCACCCCCGCCTCCCAATCCAGCGGGGATTCTCCTCCCCCTCCAGCTCGGCTCCTCTCTCCCCCCCCACGCTGGTACCTGGAGCTTCTCCTCCCCCAACCTCCCCCCGCCCCAGCCCAGCTGGGCTCCCCGGGGCACCCGCCGCTACTGGGGCCGGAGCCGAGCCTGGCGGGCAGGGAGCAGCGATTCACGCGGGGGCCCTGGCAGAGCCCCCAGCCCAAGCGGGGCGGGGCAGCCCCAGGGGAGCGGGGGGGGCCTCTGCTGCTGCTGGCCCCGCCCCCCCACCGACCCCTGGGGCTGTTTGGGGGGGGCTCACTCAGCCCCCCAGGAGCAGGGGGGGGAGCTGCGGAGCGGAGCCTGCCCAGCGAACAGCTGATCGCAGCTGCGCCCAGGCCGCCCCCGGGGAAAAGCTCAGCGGAGGAGGCGCCACAAGCTGCCGGCAGCGGGTCATTCCCGGGGGGGCCGAGCACCCGCCTGCAGCCGCCGCAGCCTCCCCCCCCCGGAGCCCCCACGGGAGGGGGGAGCAGCCTCCCCAGCCGGGCTCAGGGCATTGGGGTGCCGGGGCTCCTCCCTGCGCACGCCTGGGCCCGGGACACTCACACACACACTCTGCCCCGGGGCTCCCCTGGTGCCCAGAGACCGATCAACCCCCCGCCTGCCCCCCCGCCCTTCCCCGCCTGCAGCTCCGACCTCTCCCCTCCCGCCCCGCCAGCCGCACCCAGGGGAGCCCCGGGCCCCAGGCTCTGTCCCCACCTGGAGCCCAGCGGGGCCGGGGGCAGCTCCTGCTGCAGCTGAGAACAGCGGCTCCGCTCCGGCCCGGGCGGCTCCAGCGCTGCCGGCAGCACGTGGCCACCAGGGAGCAGCTGCTGAGCCCGGGCACCTGCGTCACAATGTGCCAGAGCCCCGCCCCCAGGAGCTGCCCCGCCCCCGGGCTGTGCCAGAGCCCCGCCCCCAGGAGCTGCCCCGCCCCCGGGCTGTGCCAGAGCCCCGGCCCCAGGAGCTGCCCCGCCCCCGGGCTGTGCCAGAGCCCCGCCCTCAGGAGCTGCCCCGCCCCCGGGCTGTGCCAGAGCCCCGCCCCCAGGCGCTGCCCCGCCCCCGGGCTGTGCCAGAGCCCCGCCCCCAGGAGCTGCCCCGCCCCATCCGTGCCAGAGCTCCGTACCCAGGAGCTGCCCCCCCCCCGCTTGGGATTTGTTCTCCTGCCTCCTTCTTCCCAGCACCCCCAGCTCCCAACTGCTCCCTTCCTGTGTCTGCAAACACCCCCCGGACGGGCTGCAGCGCTCGCTGGGGCTGGCTCCAGTGGCTGAAGTTGCCTCCATCTCTGATCACCCGGGGAGAACAAAGAGAGGAGATGGGCCTAGGGTGTGAAAGCGGA
Source organism: Mauremys mutica (assembly GCF_020497125.1). Taxonomy (NCBI): domain Eukaryota; kingdom Metazoa; phylum Chordata; order Testudines; family Geoemydidae; genus Mauremys; species Mauremys mutica. The sequence goes on from NW_025423256.1 coordinate 245,636, forward strand.
ATCAGGGGGCAGGGAAAGAAGGACTGTTTGGAAAGGTGGGTTTTTGCGGGGGGGGGGAGGGGTGATCCAGATGGAGTCAGAAGCAGTTGGGCAGCAGAGGCTCAGGGAAATTGAGGGGAACCCCCTGGGTGTCCCAGTGTGGGCCAGGGATTGTACAGCACCTAGCGCAATATGGGGTCCCAGAGCTGTAACAAGCTATTTTTACACCCAAGCCAAGAATATAAAATTGTGCCCCCCCCGCTGTGCCACCCAGCCCCCTTGAAACACCCCCCCAGCGCCACCCATCCCTGTGGAAACAAACCCCCCCCAGCGCTGCCCGCCCCACAGAAACAAACCCTCCTTCCCCAGCGCCGCCCCCCCCGAAACAGCTGTGGGCCGAAAAGGAAGGTTTGGGAGAGGGGGAAGAAACGGCCCCCATAGGGTGAGCAGATCTCACCGTCACACCCCTCTTCACCCCCCAGCCCCCCGCTGGCCTGCTGCATCTCCTGCTAGTCAGTCCCCCACCCACCACTCGCCTCCTTTCACCTCCTCCCTCCCCTGCCAGAAACCCCCCTGCCCGCCCCTAGAGCCCCTGCTGGCTCACTGCTCACCTCTGTGCCCACCTGCCACTTGCCCACCCGCTCGCCCACCTGCTCCCCACTTGCCCCCTCACCCTCCCCAAGTGTAAAGCCTCATTCAGAGACCCAGGGCGGGGTCACCATATTACTGCACCCAGCAGTCACTCACTGCAGCACCAAACATTAAACTACTGAAAATGGCGCCCCCCCTCCAGCCACCGACTTTTTGGACTAGAAAGCTTTGCCCCAGACATCCCCTTCAGAAGACATCCCCAGATGGGCTGAGGGATCCTGGTGTGACCTCACCTGGCAGCCCCCAAAGAAGGAATTGGGGGAACTGAATGGACAGGCCCCTCTCTAGCTGAAGCCTGGCAAGGGAGGTACGTGGATCCCACTAGAATTTAAAATGAAAAGTGAGGGAGGGGAGGCTCTGCTGGACCTGGGCAGCTCTAGATACAGCACCAGGCATGTAGCAGGATTTCCACTCCTGAGCCATGGCAGCAGAAATTGACTTTTCCTTGCCAGATTTAGCTAATGTTCAGAAAGGGAATCTAGCGCCTGCCTTCCAGATTTGAACACCTCAACATTCAGGAGGGCTCCAGCTCAGTTTGGGCAGCTGTTACTTCATTTCTCCCAAATCAAATATGCTGATCCACTGTCATTTGCTGTAGAAAAAGTAGGTTAAAATTGAGCAAGAAATGCTTCCCAGGGGTTATTAGGACTGGAATTGCAATTTTCAACAGCCATTGCCTTTTTGTTTGTTTTTGTTTTACTTGTTTAAAAGGAAGACAGTGATATTGCATTGGCAAATTCCCCAGAGAAAGAAAGAGTGGAACAAAAGAATAATAAAGGCACCTCAACTTTTCCTCATTTATGGAGGACAGTCTTATAATATGCATCCAGATCTCCTCCAATCGCACAAGCTGAAAATTGTTCCACTTTACTGCAGCTCTGTAACCATATGGGAACCAATCCTGTCTGTGTTCTGTGCACATCCAAAATCCCTGCTGAATGACCCGCCCTGGGAGCAAATTACCAGTGACCCAGGGCTGGGGTGGAAGGAGAGTGCAGGGGTGCAGGTGGGGGGGAGAGCCCAGGGCTGGGATGGCAGGGAGGTGCAGGGGGGAGCCCAGGGCTGGGATGGGGGCAGCCAAAATTTTTTTTTGCTTGGGACGGCAAAAAACCTAGAGCCGGCCCTGCCTCCAAGCACCATGAGGTAGGTAGAAGCGGATCATTATTATCCCTACTTAAAAGAGGGAGAAGCTAAGGGTGAGAAAGAAGAATTGACTTGTCTTAGGTCACACAGCCAGTCAGTGGCAGAGTTGGGAATAGGACCCAAGAGCCCTGATTTTCAAATTAACCATCAGATCTTGAATTTCAGACATTGAATGACCTGAGTAAAGTGCTCTCAGATGAGCTGCAGAACAACAACAGTGCACAGGAATTATTCAGCAAGTATTTGAGGAGAACTGCAATGTCAGAGAGAATCATGAACTGCTCAGAGACCATTAATGAAGAGAAGCAGCAAAATTTATCAAACATAGAACTGGTTCTGACTTATTTACTTGATCTTAAAAGAGACCAACAAGGACCTGAGTCTCCTCCCTGTCAATAACCCCCTGCTCAGCCAATCAGGGTAGAGACTGAGGACGGGAGGCGGAGGGTTCTCACCAGAGAGCCCAAAGGATGGCCCAGGTCACTGGTGGGGATCACTGCCCGAGCTCTATTTCAGCCCCACATTTTTGAGTGGACCTCCCACAGTGGGAGCTGCAGAGCACTCCCCGCAACACACACACCCCTCTCCTGCTGTTTGTGAGGGGAACAGGAGAAAGGACAAAAGAAGCAAGAGATGAAGAGAAAGGAGGGAGGGAGGGAGGGAGGAAAAGGTGAAACAAAAAGGACAAACCCCAATGTCCCCAGTGATTCTAAGGGACAAAATCCCACGTGCGGAATAAAATTCTGCCTCCTTAAGCTTGTGTTTTCCATGCCTAGTATTAAATTGTCACCAGATGGATCAGACTGAACAGGTTTCAAACCTCCAGGAGGCTCTTACCTTCTAAACAGGGACGGCTGTTTTCTAGTAAAATCACTAAAAGGGAAGGAGAAAACTCGAAAGAGGTTCCTCCTGGCGCTCACGTCCGTGAACCCTAATACTCTCTCAGTCCTCAGAGAGAGACCTGGAGAAGGAGACTTGCTGAAGCAAAGCCACAGGGGTCTCTGAGGTTTCCCTGGCCCCTCACCCCTGGCCTGCCTGGCTGATGTCAGCATCTCTCTGTGAGGTCACCACCTCCCCACCACCTCTGACCAATAGGCTGAGGTCCTGCAAAAGGCCTTTGTGATGTCACTGCCACACCCCTCCCTCGCTGTGCTAATGTCCTGCCCCTGGCCAGGCACTTTGCAGGTTTGAGCTACTCCCTGTGGATCACCCCACTCAAGGAGCGTTCGTTCTAGGCAGCAAGCCGGCTAGCCAGGGAAACATCAGACGCTGCTCCCAATGCTACACTCAGTTTTTCAGAAATTAGTCAACTTTCTGGCCAGAAGAGACCATTAGAGCATCTAATCTGACCCCCTGCATATCACAGGCCTCCTGTAAACACAAGAGCTACTTTTGGGGCAAACACATTCCAGAAAGGCATCTTGTCTTCATTAAATGTCATCAAGAGATGGAGAATCCACCACTTTCCTTGGTAGCTTGTTCCTGTGGTGAATCATCCTCACTGTTGAACATTTGTGCCTTAGTTGTAATATGAATTTGTCTCTTTTCACCTTCCAGCCATTGGGTCTTGTTAGGCCTTTCTCTGCTCGATTTAAGAGCCCTTTAATACCCAATCTTTTCTCCCCATTAAGACACTTCAATACTTCAATGAAGTCACCTTTCAATCTTCTTTTGATCAGCTAAACAGGTTGAGCTCTTTCAATAGCTCACTAGAAGGCATTTTTCTCCAGCCCTCAGAACATTTGGTGGCTCTTTGCTGCCCCAAACTCTAATTTCACAACATCTTTTTCAAATGAGGACACCAAAACTGGAGGCTATTCCAGTATCAGTCTCACTGATGCCGTGTCACCTCCTGTGACGTTATTGACATAATCTGTAACTGTATAGATCACCGTTGCGACCGCTGTTCTATATTTGCAGCCAATATTGTAGAAAGGTTGTTGTGTAAGGGGTCTATGGAGAGGTTCTGATTGGTTGATTATAATGATGCCATCTCTAGATGTGTATCATTTTTGTAGTTGACGTTATGAATATTGGTTCTATGCTGCCCGTATTTCAAATTTATGCTCTGCTTCTGGGGAACACCCCAGATAAGTTGGTGTCAGTTCTGCCTAGCCTGCTTGATGCAGGTTAGGTAAATGTGATAACCACTACACTACAGAAACACCATTACAGTGCCCTGCCCTGCCCTCAAATTCCCTGCACTTTGGTGGTGCTCACCCTGGCACACACCGAGGGGCGAACCTGGAGAAACTGGCAGCAGCTCTCTGATGGGTCAGCTGGAAGAACCGGGGACTGGAGCCAGGGATCAGGAAGTCATCCTTACATCACCTTTGTGACTCTAGCTTGAAGGGAGCTTCTTTTTCTTCCCCTTGCTGAGAAGCAGCAAGAGAAGAAAGAAAGGTCTGGTGGGGCAACTGGGTGCAGAAGCCAATGCTGCCTTTTCCTGCAGTGAAGCCCAAAATGAGGGACTTGCATTGAGTAAAGGCAGTGCTTGGCTTCCAGAAAATAGCCCACTGCTGCAGGAAGAGGGATGAAACAGCCTGCTGAAGCCTGGGATTGAATCAGGGACCTTTAGATTTTCAGTCTAACGCTCTCCCAACTGAGCTACTTCAGCACCTGCAGGGGTGCCTTTTTGGGCTGCTGCTGCTCACCTTGAAGTTTATTCTCCATAAACCATCTCTCCAGTCAACAATGGCCAATGCAAGACGGACATCGCTTGCTATTTTAGCCCTTGGAAACGTCATTGACTAGTCTCTGGATCTCTTGAATGCTGCGCTTCAGTTCATGGGGGAAAGGCGAGAGAAGCGACCTTTGACCAGGGAAAGCAGGAGTTAGGGGTTAACATCCTAACGCTGTCTGTCTCCGACTGTAACACTATTTAATACTGGCCCACCCTGTGCTGGTGAGTGCTCCATTTCTAGATGTTAGTACATTTCAGTTACTGTCAAAATTAAAAGTTTCTATATGCTTAAAAGAAATGATTTTTTAATTTGCTTATATATGGCATGAATAAATACAGATTTACACATCCTAGCATGAACATTTATTGTCTTATATGATAGAGAAAATCCTGCATCCAGATTGTGCATCGAAATCATGAAATGAACTACAAATGCAATAAAAATAAGGTATTCAATGGTTTAACATATGGAGCGGGGCTGGGGGGCACTGAAGACACTTCCTGCCTGGGATGGCACTTGGTCTAGGGGAGGCCCTGTCAGGGAAAGCAGGAGTTAGTCTCACACGCCTATTTCCAGGCTGTAATCTGTGGGCGCCCTGCTCTGGGGGAGGGATCGTGGTAGCCCAGACTCAGGGCTGGAACAGGCCCCGGATTGAGGGGGTGGCTGCAGGGTTTGCAGCTCTCTGATGTCTCAGACACTGTGTCTCCCCAAAGCCTCAGATCTGCGTCCCCAGAAGGCTCCTGCGCTGCCTCCGCTCCTTTCATAGTCTATAGCAAGGAGCAGCAGCAAGGGTCAGGGATGAGCCATAGGCAACTAGGTGGGGGGAAGAGGCTTCAGGAGGAAACCCAGCCCCCAGAGCAGAGGGGAATGGGAGGCTTTTTCTCTCTCCTTAGCCACGGGCTATAGCTCCGAGAGCTCTGTGAAATGCCTCCCCGCCCACAGCCTGGGGAAGGGGAAGGAGTCTCAGGTTCTAGCTCGATTTGGAGGAGGATCCCTGGACCCTAGAACCACTCGCTGCCCTTTCCCAGAGAAACCTGTGATGCCCAGAACGGGGCTGAGATAAATGCTGACAGGAGTCAGGAATTGCTCCCCTGGAATAGCAGCAGGACTGGGCAGCTGGAAATCTCCCCAAAGGAGCTGAAGCCTTGGTGGGTCAGACATAGATGCCCCAGGTACTGCATGGGGGGCTTAGGTTTGTTTCTGGACAAGAGCAGTGAGAGTTTTATTGCCTCAACATTTCAGTAGAAAAATTCTGACCCAAACTGTGTGTGGTGGGGAGGTCGATAGCGGTTTCTTTGGGTTTGATTTAGTTTGTTTTCTCATTCTCATTGTAAAAGCCCTGGACCATTTTGATGGGAACAATGTTTGTGGAAGGCCAAGGACAAGTAAGAAACGTTAGAAATCTGCATTGGAGTGAGGGGGGTCTCTGTGGGCCAGGGCAGGGGTGGAGATTTTCATGGGGAGGGGTTAGGGGATAAACGAGAGGCTTTTGCGGGAACGCAGGGGGATGTTTTGCAGTTTAACCTCCCCACTTCCCTGTGCTGCTGCCCAGCTCAGACCCCACTGACACCCCTGTGATGAAGTGGGAATTTTCTGGATGTTTTGTTTGCATCTTGTGTGTACCTCAGTTTCCCCTATTTGTTGCACGATTATCTAGGTTAAAGGTCCAAAATGTGGGGTGCACCCTGCCAGGGGGATGGAGTAACATTCAGGGGGATGCAGCTGGGCCTGGGCCAGCCCCCATGGGGAGTGGGGAGGGGGAGCCACCCAGCTCCACTCTTGGCTCCAGCCCCGGCCCCTGCCTCAGCCCCCTTACCCCTGTCTGTGTCCCTTCCCCCTTAGCTGCGGCCCCACTCACAGCCACGACTCGGGGGGAGCATGGACAGAGGTGGGGGGCATGACCCTGAAGTGTTTTGGGACCACGGATCTCGGTGGTGGGACAAGGGGGTTAAATCTTGGCAGAGACCCCAAAGGGCAGGTGTGGCTGCTGTCGAGCTGCCTGGGCCCAGACAATGGCCACAAATTCTGTCTCCTAGCAACCGATGGCCGGGGCGTACCTGCTGCAAGAGGCCAGCTGGCCGGGAGGAGTCGGAGAACAAAGAACGAGCTGGAGGCCAGGTGAGCAGGTTGCCAGGGAAACCGGACAAAGGACAGACGAGGGGCAAAGGGCCTGGCTGAGTCGGGCTGTTGGGAGCAAGGAGTCTGCTGGGTTGGGGACTCGAGGGGAGAGCCCAGGCTCTGAGTTCGGGGTCTGCCCAAGATGGACATTGCTGAATCTTCCTGCTTCCTGTGCGAACACAGAACTTTCCCAGGCTGGATTCCAGACCCCTAACAAACCTTCTGAGACTGTGGAAGTTGGGGGTGCAGGACTCCCGTTCGGGGGGGGGGGGGTGAGGCTTTCCGAGGTGTCCAATTCAGGAAGCTGCAGGAAGCTCCTGGTGTGGAACAGGGGGGCTGAAAGGTCCAAGGTCAGTCCCAGGAGGTGCTGAAGCCAGGGAGGTTTCCCCCAGTGAGGGCGTCCCCTGGGGGAGTCACACTGACGAGGCTCCTGCCTGGGTTTGACTCAGAGCTGTTCCAGAGCACGGAGCCTGTGTGCCCATCACAGCCCCCCAGCATGTGACCTACAGGCTCCACTCTGGCAAAGCTCCCTGTAAATCAGAGACAAACTCCCCCCTTCTCCCAGTTACTCTCCCCTGCAGAGAACCCAGAGCAGCTCCTGCCTCTCTGGGTCTCCTGCCAGCCACAGCTGGCCAAGGAGCCGCTCCCCTGGGTCCCTGTGCAGGGGCAGCATCAGTTCCGACCTCACGAGTACAGTGGTGACTCTCCCTGCCTGTCACGGGGGGGGGGGGGGGGGGGGACGAGGGCTTGATTCCCTGAGGAGAAAGCTGAGATTGTGACACCCGTGTATGTCTGCAGCGCAATTAAACCCCATAGCTGGCCCAGGCCGGCTGACTCGGGCTTGCCAGGCTCGGGATCCAGGGGCTGGAGCCCGACCACTGGGACACCCCCCCCCTCGCTAGGTTCAGTGGCCGATATACTGAAGATGAGTTTGTAAGTGGGGAATGTGGACTGGGTGCTGCCACTGGACAGACACTTCCCAGCAGGAGCCCCACCCAGTGAATGTGATCTACTCTAAAAACATGGGATGAAGGAAAGTCAGCCTGGGGCTCTGGATTTATCATCTCACAATGACTCGATTCAACTTGCTCAGCTTAGAAAGAAAGTTGGGTTTTTTTATTGTGAGCCTGAAAATTGCCTCCGGTGTGAAAGTCAGAGCGGGATTATTTCACGCTCACGCACCCTTATCACTATTGAAGGAGTAAAGGAACGTGCAAACCAATGAAGCCTTAACATGTCATTTGCATCCTCAAGCCTGTCCCTGTGGCAGGATCTCAAGGACAGACAGAAATGGTACCCGGTGTCAGGAGGAGAGAGGAAAGCACTTTCCCCTCGTGTATTTCCCCAGGCTGTTGTGCAAGGCAGCAGAGGCGCTTTACGGCATTTTCTGTCACTGATTTTTTTCATGTTGGTGTGGGAGGAAAGACTTAGACCTGCCCACTTTGTGACCCTGTGAATATGAAGTGACCAGATGATGAGTTAATAATGATGCTGTTGCACAGGGTTTGATTGGAATTAGAAAACAAAAAGCCCTTTAAGTGGAACTCTTGGGTGAATAGAATGAGCTGATTTATAGTCAACTTTGAAAGGCAATAGACTGTTACATTGGGCAGAACATTGGGTTTGGTTGGTTGGTTGTTGTCCCTGATAAATTGCAGAGCGTTCAGAGAAGAGCCACAGGAATGATTACAGGCTTGAGCAGGGAGAGAAGTTTAAAAACAAACCGAACCTTCCCTGCTCCTGCCGGCTGTGACTGCTGAGGACATTTTCCTTCTCTACTCCAGGGTCTCTCTTCTGCCAGATTCTCAGCAAGTCAGGCCCCCTGCAGACTATGGCAGAGCAGTTTGGTATGAAGCTGCAGGACTCACAATGTAAGAGTGCAGCTGCTGTAGCATCTTGACTGACCATGGGCTAAATCCTGCAGCCCTGGCAGCCCAGGATAACCTCCCACTGGTGGTGATGGGAATTTAGCCTTTGTAACGATCTGCTGGTACCTGAGCTCTCAGATGTGAATTAAACTGGGGGCAGACACAGCTCTGTCCAAACAAGTGAAGGATGTAAGTGAAAGACCAAAGCTGGCCCTGGGGAGCTGCTGCAGTCCCGTAACCACAGCTGGAAGGGAACAGAGGGAAAACACCTGGAGCAGCACCGAGAAAAGGAAGTTTGTCAGTGAGATCAGTAGCAATAAATGTGAACTGAAGGAGTGCTTTCTCCTCTGTGCCGACAGGTTTGAATTGTGTTACTGTACTATGAGATAAAGCTTTACAATATCCTGCTCTAATTTCAGGATGGGTCTGTAACCATAATTAGTCTCTGTAGAAGTGGGACTTTCAAAATTCCCAAGGAATTTAAGGGGTGGGGTTCACGGTTGGTCACCTGAGGGAGTGCAGTAGAATTCAAACCAAAGACCAGAGAAGCGAGAACAGGGATTGTGGGACACCTCCCGGAGGCCAATCACAGCACTGTAATCGACCAGGGTGTCTACACTGGTACCGTGGCGCTGTAGCCCCGGTGCAGAAAGCTGTACGTCTCTCGTTGGGAATCCCTCTGATTTACCGTTTTTACAGAGGGTGAAATGACAATTTTTCCTATCCCTGCCCTGTTCCTGCTCTTTGTATTAGTTCAATATATTTTAAGTGAGAAAAATGGTAGAAAAAAAATCTGCTCTCCAGCACAACTTGAAGCAACATCAGAGCAACTGGGAATGAAACAATTTATTTCCAAAAGGGGAACTCGATGACTAACAATGGCTTTGAAATGGGGGAACAGTATAACCGTGATGCTCAGGGTTTGTTTAGACTAGGAAAAGTGATGGAATTTAGGTCAGTTGAAGGGGAAAGCTAATGCCAACCACTGCACCTGGGCATCTGTTCTACAACTATAATTGTCTTTTTACATCAAGATCATTAACTTGAGCAGCCGACGCCATGTACAGCCCTAGTGGATGTAAGGCACAGATACTTTTTGCCTCACTGTACCTTGTTGGGATCAAACCTCCAGGAGCTGATGAACATTCCTGGCTCAAAAGGAAAGGAGTTGATAGAAAAGATCACACTGACCCCAAAGAAGGGTGAGCTGCAAAAGGCAGAAGCAGGTAACTCATCTGGTGGAGCTGAGAGACCACGGTGAAGATGGTGCAAAAATCACTATGTGGGAATTAGGCAATGTGATTTTTTTTTTTAAATTTTGCCCAGCCCTAGTCAAGGGATTTATTACAGTTCTCTCTCATGTGGATTTTCTGATGTCTGATAAGGTGTGAGCTCTGATTGAACCTTTTCCCACACTCAGAGCACGTGTAGGGCGTCTCCCCTGTGTGGATTCTCCTGTGTGTGCTCAGGACAGAGCTCTGATTGAAGCTTTTCCCGCACTCAGAGCATGTGTAGGGCGTCTCCCCTGTGTGGATTCTCTGATGTCTGATAAGGTCTGAGTTCTGATTGAAGTTTTTCCTGCACGCAGCGCACGTGTAGGGCTTCTCCCCTGTGTGGATTTTCCTGTGTGTACTCAGGACAGAGCTCTGATTGAAGCTTTTCCCACACTCATGGCACATGTGGCGTGTCTCTTCCAAGTTAATTCTGTCACTTGTTATAAGGTCTGAGTGGCTACTAAAGTTTTCCTCTGGCCTCTGCTGAGTCTCACAGGCTTTTGTTTTTTCTGCGAGTGGACAACTCCCAGAAACATTCCCTTTGGATCTTCCTGATAAAGTTCCATGTGGTTCTCCTTGCTCAGCATCTTCCTGCTGGGGTTTCTCCTCCTCATTCTGACTCACCATCCCATCACCTGATGGGAGACAGAGAGAATCCAGACACAGGTCACTCCCTTTGCCGGAAAGAAAGAAAATCTCAGAGAGAGGAATGGTAAAAGGGATGAACAATCCAAAATAAGTGTGGGAGAGATCAAACCTATCAGGTGCTGATTTTCCCCAAACCCTTCCACAGAAGAGAGAGGAAGGGATCAGTTTTGGTCTGCATCTCACGAGAACACTCGGGGGAAAGTGAGACTGGGGAGGGACCTGCTGCCAGTTGTCACTCATGGCTTCCCTCCTATTCTGACTGACATCTGCCATAATGATTCCACATCTGCAGGGAACAATCCTGAACTTGGAGAGCTCACAGGATCTTTGTAGGGCATCCCGAATGTTTCCTGCATTCCCACACAGTTTTTGAGTTGGTTTAACCAATTCCTCACCTGTGAAGGCAGCTGTTGGAAGCACTTCTTTCTCAGAGCCCTGGAGGTCTGGGACCCACGGCTGTTCCCCTCGTTCCATCTGTGAGATCACATCAGGTTTGGAATTTGGAAACCCTACTGCAGGTAAAGAAAACGAGGCAGGTCAGTGAAATTTGTGGGATACTTGTCACAAAGAATAGTCCATGGTTTTAACCCCCAGCTCATTTTTAAGCAGTAACATCCCAAGGCCAGCTTCCTTGGCTCAAAGTGGCAGGAGAGTTATTATGATTATAAATCATATGCATTACCTTAGTGCCTAAGGACCAACTAACAGTGGGTCCCCATTGTGCTAGGCACAGTACAAACCCAGAATAGTAGCTGGGCCATGCCCTGAAGAATTTACAATCTGAATAGACAAGACAGACACAGAATGGGGGAAGGGATAGACCCCACTGTTAAAATAGAAATATTCAGGCCTGCCTGTAAAGTCTATAGTTTAAGAACTTAGGTGTATTTTTTATCACTTAGCTACTTACAGGAATATGAAAACAAAGAAACAAAATCACTGTCTGTATTTGTAAGGGCCTTCTCTTACTGTGACCGTCTGAGGCCTTGTTCTTAGGCTAAGGCCTTTGGCTAAGCAGCAGGGGCAGCCATAAGCTGGGAAGCGCAGGGTCACATCCTCACATCCCAAACCAGTCACACTGAAAAAGATGGTTACTCACCGTTGTAACTGTTGTTCTTTGAGATGTGTTGCTCATATCCATTCCAGTTAGGTGTGCGCGCGCCGCGTGCACGCTCGTCGGAAGTTTTTTACCCTAGCAACACTCGGTGGGTCGGCTGGGTGCCCCCTGGAGTGGCGCCGCTATAGCGCCGGATATATACCCCTGCCGACCCGTCCACTCCTCAGTTCCTTCTTGCCAGCTACTCTGACAATGGGGAAGGAGGGCGGGTGCGGAATGGATATGAGCAACACATCTCGAAGAACAACAGTTACAACGGTGAGTAAGTGTCTTTTCTTCTTCGAGTGATTGCTCCTATGCATTCCAGTCAGGTGATTCCCAAGCCTTACCTAGGCGGTGGGGTCGGAGTGAGACGTGGCGGAGTGTAATACCGCGGAGCCGAAGGCTGCGTCGTCTCGAGACTGCTGCACCAACGCGTAGTAGATCTGGCCACAGTGGCAGGGGAATCGGATCCGCCACTGAGAGGTCGAACAACAGGGTGTACCAGTGCTGCCTCGGCCATGCTGGAGCAATGAGGATCAAGTTGGCTCTGTCCCTGCGGAGTTTGAGCAGGACTCTGTGAACGAAGGGAAACGGCGGAAAGGCATAACATAGGTGTCTTGTCCACGGGAGGAGGAACGCGTCTGAGAGGGAGCCCGGGGAGCATCCTTGGAAGGAGCAGAACACCTGGCATTTCCTGTTCTCTCGGGAGGCAAAGAGGTCTATGCGGGGAAAGCCCCACCTCCGGAAGACGGAATAGATGACGTCGGGATGGATTGACCACTCGTGAGACAGGAAGGACCTGCTGAGGCGATCTGCCAGAGTGTTCTGGACTCCTGGGAGAAAAGACGCTACCAAATCGATTGAGTGGGCTATGCAAAAGTCCCACAGGTGAGTGGCTTCTTGACAAAGTAGGGAGGAGCGCACCCCACCCTGCTTGTTTATGTAAAACATGGTCATTGTGTTTTCTGTGAACACGGATACACAGCGGCCTTGTAGATGGACCCGAAACACCTGGCATGCTAGACGGACTGCCCTCAGCTCCTGCACGTTGATATGCAGGTCAGCTCCTGGGGCAACCAGAGGCCTTGAGTGTGAAGGTTCCCGAGGTGGGCACCCCAACCCAGAGACGATGGGTCTGTGGTTAGTGCCACCGAGGGCTGAGGAGGGTGGAACGGCATCCCTGCGCAAACTACAGTGGGGTCCAGCCACCAAGTGAGGGAGTCGAGAACCGTCCTGGGGATAGTGATCACCGAGTCTATATTGTCTCTGTGTGGACGGTATTGAGAAGCAAGCCAGGTTTGGAAGCACCGAAGTCGCAGCCTCGCGTACTTGGTCACAAAGGTGCAGGATGCCATGTGACCTAATAGACCGAGGCAGGTGCGCACCGACGTTGTCGGGAAGGATTGAAAACTTCGAATGATCGAAGACATTGCCTGAAACCGTGGCAGAGGAAGGCAGGCCCTGGCCAGATAACTGCTCCAATAAAGCCTATTCTCTGCGTTGGAGTCAGGGTAGACTTTTCTACATTGATCATGAGGCCTAGCCTCCCGAAGAGGTCTTTGACGACACACAGGTGCTGTGATACTTGCAACTGGGAAGTCCCTCGAATGAGCCAATCGTCGAGGTACGGGTAGATGTGTATTCGACGACGGTGGAGGGAGGCAGCTACTACGGCCATACATTTGGTGAAGACTCTCGGGGCCGCGGAAAGACCAAAGGGAAGCACCGTGAACTGGAAGTGCTGTTGGTTGACCACAAAACGGAGATACCGTCTGTGCGGCGGGTAAATGGCAATGTGGAAATACGCATCCTTCATATCGAGGGCGGCATACCAGTCTCCCGGATCCAGGGATGGGATGATGGTCCCCAGGGATACCATGCGGAACTTGAGCTTTATCATGAATTTGTTGAGTTCTCGCAGGTCCAGGATCGGTCGTAGACCGCCCTTTGCCTTGGGGATCAAAAAGTAGCGGGAATAGAACCCCTTGCCCCTCATGTCCTCTGGCACCTCCTCTATGGCTCCCAGATTTAGGAGCGCATGGACCTCTTGTAAGAGGAATTGCTTGTGAGAGGGGTCCCTGAAGAGGGACGGGTAGGGAGGGTGGGATGGGGGTGGAGAAATAAATTGGAGGTGGTATCCTGTTTCCACCGTGCAGAGGACCCAACGGTCGGAGGTCAGCTGGGACCAAGCAGGGAGGAAATGGGAGAGGCGGTTGAAAAAGGAGGGAGAAGGATCCGGCAGGGAAACTGGTGGGCCGTCCTCGGACGTCCCATCAAAAGTTTTGTTTTGGCCCCGTAGGTGGTTTAGGGGGCGCTTGACTTTGGTTTCCCTGAGGGCCAGACTGTCTCCGCTGATACCCCCTGCCGCGCCGTGTGGTCATATCCTGCCGCGGCCTAGGCTGGTTATAAGGGCGGTATGGTTGGGGCGTGAAGGACCTACGTTGGGTCACCGGCATGTGCATACCCAACGAGTGCATTATGACTCAATTGTCCTTGAGGCTCTGCAACCTGGGGTCGGTTTTGTCCGAGAAAAGGCCCTGGCCCTCAAAAGGCAAATCCTGAATTGTCTGCTGCTATTCTGGGGGAAGGCCTGAAGCTTGTAGCCAGGAGATGCGTCTCATCGTTACCCTGGATGCAAGCGTTCTGGCTGCCGAGTCCGCTGCATCCAGAGAGGGCTGGAGAAAAGTTCTCGCCACTTTTTTACCCTCCTCTAGTAGGACCGTAAACTCTGCGTGGGACTCTTGGGGAAGGAGTTCTGTAAACTTCCCCACAGACACCCGCGTTCATTCACGGATTGGACAACCAGGGAGCAGGGAGGTGGGTGGGTGTAGAGATATTCATACCCCTTGGAGGGGACCATATATTTTCTCTCTACTCCCCTAGCTGTAGGTGTAATAGAAGCTGGGGATTGGCAAATTGTGTCTGCACTGGCATGAATAGTGCGGATGAACGGGAGAGCCACTCAAAGAGGCGCATCTGCTGATAATATGACTACGACAGGGTCCTCTATTTCAGCAACCTCCTCCACTGGCAAATTCATGTTTTGTGCTACTCTCCGCAAGAGGTCTTGATGGGCCCTGAGATCAATAGGCGGAGGACCAGAGGAGGATGTTCCTGCCACTGCCTCATCAGGAGAGGAGGGAGAGGAGAGGCCCGGTACCAACGGGTCCTGAGGTGGGTCATGGACCGGTGGAGCACCATCTGCATCAGGTGGAATCTCAGGGTCTGCAGATTGAAGTGGATCCTCGTCCGTGCCCGCGGGAGGAGGATGGCTTACAGTCGCTTCAGGAACCCTGTGCTCTGAGGGGCCGGAGCGCTGAGCCACAAGTGAGGCACCTTGGGCCTCGTGATATGCCCACGGAGTCCAAAAGGCCCATTGATGAGGACCTTGCTCCTGGCTTTGTGCCTCTGGATGGTGGCACAGAATATCAGATGCCCAGTCCTGGTGGTAAGAAGCACTCCCAGCCTGGGACGACATTGACATGTGTCTCGAAGGCCACGGCAGGGCCGAGAGACCCTGGTAGGGTACTGCTGTTCCTGACGTTCGGTCCCGGGGCGGTACCGGTCTTGTCGGTGCCACGAACGACACCGGGACCTTCTATCGTGCTGGTGCCGGGAGGTCGACCGGGATCTTGAGTCCCTGTGCCGGGAGTGACTGCGGGACGCACGGTACTGAGATCGGTACCGAGAGCCGGATCAGTATCAGGAGTATCTGTCCGGTGACAGAGATCTTGAAAGTCTCCGCGAGTACGACCGGTACTGCGATGGAGAGCGGTGCTGGGACTGCGAGCGGTGCCGGAATCGGCAGGAGCGGGAACGTCTCCGAGACCGCGACCTGGAAAGATGTCTCTCCGGTGGACCGACGGAAGGAGGCCTTATCAGGGCCAGCTTGCCGATGGATTGGATAACCCGCACCGGCGGTGCCGGGGGTTGAGGCTGCATCAACTCCGTCAGCGCGATGAGCTCTCTTGCCGTTGAGAAGGTCTCCAGCATACAAGGGAGAGTGAGCTCGACCACAGCATGAGCCGGGGAGCTATGTGGCATCAGACTCAATGCGGTACCGGAATTGATGGTGCCGCGCTAGGAGGAGCTGCCAACTGCGGTGCCGGTGTTGGCGGTGCCGCAGCAGTTACCGGGGTCCGACGGATGGACTTTGATGTGTGCTCCTTCTGCGAGGATGGGGTCGGAGCAGTACGTCATTTCCCAGTGGGGGAAAGGGAGCAGTGCCGGGGAGCCGGTGCCGGCAGATGCCGGTGCCGGGAGTCCTTTTTGGTACTGGAGCGATCCGGTGCCGAAGGTGCGCTCCTCACCGATGCGGGTTGGGTGGACGGTGCCGGCACCGCAGGACTAAGGGCCGATTCCATAAGGAGCTGCTTTAGTCGGAAGTCCCGTTCCTTCTTCGTTCTTGGCTTGAACGACTTGCAAATTCGGCACTTGTCTGTCAGGTGGGATTCTCCTAAGCATTTTAGGCAGCAGTCATGAGGATCCCCCACCGGCATCGGCTTCTGGCACGCTGAGCAGGGTTTAAATCCCGGTGCCTTGGGCATGAGCCCGCACCGGGTCGGAGGAAAGGGGGCTACTCCCCCAATCCCCCGCTTAACTATATACAGTAACTATGAAAATACGTACTAAAATTAACTATAACTACAAGAACTTGAACTATATACACGATAAAGAGTAAATAACTACGAGAAGCTAGGGATGTGGAGGTCAGCAAAGCCACTCTCCACTGTTCCAACGACCGTCACGGGCGGTAAGAAGGAACTGAGGGGCGGATGGGTCGGCAGGGGTATATATCCGGTGCTATAGTGGCGCTGACCCACCAAGTGTTGCTAGGGTAAAAATCTTCCGACAAGCGTGCACGCGGCACGCGCACACTTACTGGAATGGATATGAGCAAGCACTCAAAGAAGATCGATATTTACCCTGAGGATATGACCCCTGCTAGGGACAATAATGAACGGAGAGACCTCCCAAGGGCTTTGTTAGGCATCCCAGATGTTTCCTTCAGGCACTTACAGATTCTGGGTGGTTTAATGTTTCCTCACCTGTGCAGGGAGATCTCAGGATCTCTCTTTCCTCTGAACCTTGGAGGTCTGGGACGCATGGCTCTTCCCCTTGTTCCAGCTGGGAGATCACATCACGCTGGAAAACTAGAAACCCTGCTCAGATGAAAGAAAACAAAGGAGTTCAGTTGATTTCATAAGACTTGGGCATAAAAAAACATTCTATTACTTTAACTTCAGTGCTTAGTGTGACCTGGTGGACCAGGGGCAGTTCTCACTGAAAATGCCAAAGTTAGGGCAGGCTGAAAAAGGGAGAGCAGATGCTCCCAAAAATGGTGGTTAACACTGAAGTTAAACTCACCGACCAGTCACAAACACGGGTTATCGAGAAGCTGAAAAAAGAAATCACGCAGCCCCCTTTATTGCATCCCAGTTCTCTGGCTCCTAATCAGCAGCTAGGTCCAGTACAATAAGAGGTTATTTAAAAACTCTGCTCACATAAACAAAGTGTTCCTCTGACCCCAAAGGGTCAGCCACATCACCAGGTCACTATAGGTTTGGATATTACCCAAAATTCCATCCTTCCAGACAATCCTTTAGCATCTAAACTAAAGGTTTAAAGGAAAGAAAGACAGAAAGAAGTTAAATGGGAGAGCAGTCAGATACATTACAAAATGGATATATCAGGTTCTTAGCAGTATTGGTGAGTTGCTGGCTTGAAAGTCTGTCTGGAACACATCCATAGCTTGGATGGGTCATTCAGTCCTTTGTTCCAGGGTTCAGTTTGTAGAGAAGTTGCTCCAGATTTAGAAAGGGGGATTGAAGACAAAATGGAGATGATGCAGCTGCCCTTTATATTCCTTTTGCCATGTGGCCTGTACTTCCTGTGTCCCAAACACAAGCTTCACAGCACGTGGCATGGAAAAGCCTTGGAGTTCTCATTACACAGGCATACCCCGGCATGTCTTGCTGACTCAATAGGTGTATCCCCTTGGTCCTTTCCATGGGCTCATTGTACAGCTGATGACCCTCAATGGGCCATCAAACAGGCTAGGCAGTGTTGATGCTAATATGTCTGGGGGTGTCACCCAGAAACACTGCACAAGTCTGGAAATACAGATATACCCTACATATCTATAACTCACAATACAAAGGTGATACAAACATAGAAACAAAATTATCATACGTGGAAAATCATAACATTTTCACTGACACCTGGTATGGCATATCTAGCACGATTCATTGCAATTTTATCAGATTATAATATTATTTTATTATTAATACCAAAGTGTCTCACAATTCCATCCAGTGTCACACTTGGTAAACCAGTGAATTTCCACGACTAGTTCCCCAGGTCCTTGAAGATGCCGAACACTGTGCTTATGAGGGATTGAAATACCCACATATCTGCTGGGAACACACACACAGACACTGTGTCAGTCTATACCCCTGTGTTCTCTCTTCTAGAAAATTATGATCAATTTTGTACACAGTATTGCTTGTGAGGTATCATTTGAAAACGCATAACCTACTGAATATTATCCTCCTGTTAAAATGTGTAGTAACACTGTATGTAAAGTTATGAGATTTTACAGTATGAGATTACTGAAAAAGTTACAATTCTGGGGAACACCCACAGACCAGTTCCTCAGAGACAGCAAGGCAAACAGCTGGTCAAACAGCCATTCTCCTGCAGGGGGAAGGTGTGAAGACATTTACATTCCATCACAGGGACCTCTTGAAGCTGTTGTGGAAAACGACCACACGATTGATTTTTAATCAGCTCAGCCTGAGGTTCTTTTCTTGGTTAAAAGTGCTCAGGGGGCGACAGCTATTGGAATACTGTCCCCCTGAGCTAAAAATCACACAAGCCTTTTAAAGCTTAAAACCACAATCAATGGCACATACGCTGCACGTTAATTTCCTTATTTGGAATATATTGCAAAATATGATGCAGGTCAAAAGCAAGCTGAACAATCAGTTTTCCATATTCGGCCTTTCCTGTTATTGTTAGTACACCTGGTGATATGGGAGCAAGACTCTGCATGTCTCAAGAAATGTCACTACCAACCTAGGCCATTTTCACATGCTGGGGTGCAATCCAGACCAGTGAGGATTACAGTGTGTCATCTGTAATCCTGGGTGAGATTCAGTGTTCTGCTGCTGGAGCTCCCAGCCGGCATTCAAGGCCGCACCGAGTGTCTGTGTGATAAGTAACCCTGGACCGGCAGCTCAGACTCCAGCCGCCTCCTTGTTACACCCCAAGCACTTTCTGGTTTGGGTAGAGAAGGCTTAGGGTTTGAGAGAAGGCCGGGGGTAGGAAGCTTCTGTTCGTTATGCTGGACCTAACCCCCCAATTTTACTTGAGTAAAGAGGAGATGTTTGACACTGTGTGATACTGCTCCTGTGCTCTGTTCCCAAAGTGTTCTGCAGCAGGGGAGGGTCTCTGGTAGTGTGTGTGTCACTGGCATATTGGGGTGATGCTGCCAGGGCCGGCTCTAACAGTTTTGCCGCCCCAAGCAAAAAAAAAACAACGCCACCCTGCCCCCGCGAGCGCCGCTCGACCCCTCCCTGAGCGTCGCACTGCCCAAGTCCCCACCACCCCAGCGTCACGTCCCCCAAGTCCCCGCCCCCCCAGCGCCACATCGCACCGCCCCAGTCCCCGCCCTCCAGCGACGCATTGCCAAACCAAAAACAACAAAGACAAACCCCGATCACCGCCCCTCCCAAGGTGCCACCCCAAGCACGTGCTTGGTAGGCTGGTGCCTGGAGCCGGCCCTGGATGCTGCAACAGGACAGAGTAGAGGTGGCATTGTGGGGGTGGCATGAACCTTCACTCTTCATTTCCCCTTCCAGGAACAGAGGAGACAGGAACCCTTACCCAGCGAGGTCACAGTCTCATAATTCTCCTGCATGACATCCCAGTAGAGGGCTCTCTGAGTGGGGTCCAGCAGAGCCCACTCTTCCCTGGTGAAATGCACAGCCACCTCCTCAAAGGTCACTGGACCCTGAAAGAGCAAGAGTCCAACACTCAGTACCTGCTGCCCCACTCACAACCCCACTATTTGTGGCAGAGAGGAGCCAATCAAATGGAAGCTCTGGGTGGATCGCAGTCAACAGAGTCCCATCCCGACCCCGCTCAGCGTATCCAGCAAATACCAGGGTGAGGGGATGAAGAGAGAGCCCCTTGTCTCTCCCAGCAGATCCATCACACACCTACTAGCCACCGACGGATACAGGAGATGGAGCCCCTAGCAGGGTCCAGGGAGAGCTGCCTGGTAGGAAGCCCAATAACCTCCTCATTGTGAGGAGCGGGATATGAAGGGAGAGGCAGCTCCAATAAGCCTGACTCATGGGTGCCCCCTTCATATCTCACAGCAGCCGCTGGTTAGCTAGCTCAGGCTCCAGCACTAGGAGTCTGGTCAGTTTGACTAGCTCCGTGTAGGTGGGCTATTTTCTTTCTTCACAAATTAGGGAATTTCCACCTCCCAACCTCCTGGGTCTGTTCCTAGAATCTACGCCACTTATTAAATAACTCCCAGCCGGTTTGCTACACCCTGGCCTCTTCCTTTCCCCACGCTGTGAATTTCCTGCCCCGCTCCAACCTCCAAACCAGACTGTGCAAACCTTCACATCTCCGGTGTATTTGCTGATCCTCTCCTCCAGCAGGAACCCACCAGCAACCCCCCGACAATCTCTACCTGAGTTGGCTCCACTGCAGCCATTTCTCTTCCCTGTCCCACACCAGGCTGGGATGAGCTGGAGCAAAACATGGACGCCATTCTGCAGCCTGTCTGGGGGAGAAGGGCAGTTGTGGGCGTCTCACAACCGGTTTTAGTTAATTTCACATCAGAATTCCCCCAGGCCCTTTCCCTGCAGACAGACACCCTAGATTCTGCCATGCTGGGAAATGCTCAGTCTGTTTATTACAATGTAGACCTGGCCCCTCCTGCCAGGTTAAGCCCAGACACATTTTTAACCTCCCTTCTCCCTCCCCTCACCCCGTAACAAAGTCTCTGAACACAAGGCTAGAAAAGAGCAGAATCAAAGGAGTCACTGTGGGGGATTCCCTCGGACACTGACCCCACGGCAGCCACACCCCAGCAGAGGGAATATGGAGTCAGGAACTGGCTTTTCCTCTGTCTGATCCTTGTTTTGTTCACTGGAAAGTGGTTCTGCCCAGGGATGCAGCAATACATGTGTCTGGGTGGACTAGAGAGCTGGAAATCTCTCCTCTCACATTTCTCCCACTGCCCTTTTCAGTCTCTCCTTCCCCTGTCCTCTCTCCCTGCCCCTCTGGCTGGGAAAGTCCCATTCCTGGGGGCTTTGCTCTCCCAGGGCTGGATTTTCTCCTGGCAATTGCTACTGGGAGGAGAAATGAGGAGGGGCTGTTTGTGCAGAGTCACTTTCTTGCCAGACCCCAGCACTTTCCCTCAGGTCTTTCAGTTACCTGGAGACTTGGCTCAGAATTTAGTATTAACAGGGCCCAGGGCTGCCCTAGGGCGCTAGGACAAGCTGGAGAAAGTCATCCCCTCGGCTGGGCAGAGAAGCAGCTTTAATTCAGGTCACTTCCCAGCACAGAACCCCGCTGGGGGAGCAGCAGCTGCTACGCCTGGTCTCCCAGATCACAATGAAGGCTGCAGCGTCTGACCCAGGAAACTGAACCCCAATATCCTGAGCAGAGAGGGACAGAGCGTCTGAGCAGCTTCCCTTCTTTAGCTCTCTGGGGAGAGCAGCTAATGAGAGCCCCTCCTCACAGGGAGAATTGCTGATCTCATTTGCCCCACTGTCCATCCGGAGTCACTCCTTGTCTTTCTATACAGTGACTCTGGATTAACAATGGTCTCAATGAAACCAGAGTTCAGAAAGAATGAGTCCAGAACGCTGTGGAAGAGACCATTGTGTGGCAGTGCTGACCCCCTTCCCACCTCCCTCACCCCACAGATCCAGGACAAGGACTGGACAATGGACTGGACAATCTAGGACAATGGAACTGGAAGTTCCTGCAGTTTTCAAGAGGGGAGAAGAGCAAAAATCTGTGATTTCACCTCACAGTGTCTGATAAGTGGCTAGAAAGTTATCACAGTGACTGGGCCTGGCCGGGGAATGTCGGGCAGTGCTTGGAGCCAGGATTCTGGCATAAGCTAATCAGGGAGAAGAAGCGAGGTCAGGAGCAGCCCCCAGAGCCCCAGCCAGCCCCCACCCCCAGATATTCCCTGGGACCCAGCCCCCAGAGTCCCTGGCCAGGGACCTCAGATACCCCTCAGAGCCTCACCTGCCAGAGAACCCCCACCAGACCTTCATTGCCAGGTTGGGAATCCCAAAGGGTTCCCCCCACCAAGAGACCCCAACAGCAAGAGACCCCCCAAAAGGGACCCCCACTGGGAACTCAGTCCCTCACTGACTGCCTAGGACTCCCCCCCCACCAGCAGGATCTGCCCTGCCCTTTGCCTGGCACCCCCTCCGCCCCCCTGCGGGATCCCCTGATGCCTTACAGGGGCACCCCCTGGCCTAGCGCCGGGGATTCTCCCACACACACTCTGTGCACTGGGCAGGGCAGCGAGCCCAGGAGTCTGCGGGGGAAGCCCAGACAGAGCCCCTGGCACAGCACCCCTGGCACAGCACCACAGCAATGGCCACCCGTGCCAGGTGAACAAAAGAAAAGGGTCCAGCCAACTCTCCCGTTACCTGCTGGGAACCACTGATCCCCAAACAGGGGGAGGCCTCTGGCTTTGATGGGTATTAAATATCTGGCTGGTCTCTTTCTTCGGCAAACATTTTAACAGAGGTAAAGGAGGGAACAAATGATTCACAAAGGAGACAGGAAAGATGATCTCTGGGCAATTTAACCCCCTGCGACCTCCAGGATGGATAAGAACTCAGGGCAATAGGTTCCCTCGAAGGAAGAAGTTGCTGGGATTTAGAAACACGGGGAATAGCCCCAAACCTGAGAGGATTTTTAACTGACATTTGATGATGAGATAGAAAGAGGCAAAACCTGAGCTTTGAGAACAACGTTCAGAAATGAAAGAGAAAGGGTGGAAATCTGAGAGATTTTGGATCCATTTTGCAAATTATAGAGACACAAGTGGAAAATCAGAGGGATTTTATATCAGTTGTTGATAGGAGGCAAAATCTGAGTGTTTCACATCAATATTTGATAAATGAATAAAGAGGAAATGGGCAACATTTGCAAACATTTTATATCCAGGTTCAAGAATCTGAGAAAAGGTGTAAATCTGAGATTTTCTTAGTATTTTATAATTAGAGAGACAGGGGAAAAATCTCAGGGCATGTTCAATTAGAAATAGACAACTAGAGAGCTGTGGGGCAAACGTTTAGGTTATTTTATATGAATCTTTGAGATTTGCAAAGCAAATGTGTCACAAACTGCGTATTTGATAACATGAGAGAAAAACATCAAGATCTGAGGGGATTTTATATTGTTGTTAACGAACTAGTGGAAAAGGGGGACTGTTGGACTGGATTTTATACGACTGTCCAATACATAAACACAAAGTAATGGTTCCCCCCACCCCCATCATTCCCATGGGCAGCAGGGAGCCCTTTGAGGAGCTGATTAAAAGGGCAAGGGAGGGGGAGCTGGAAGGTCCCTGGATAAAGGAAGTGGGCAGCAGTGGGGGACGGGCGGGTGACTGGCAACTGATGGTTGGGGGCAACTGTGTTGGTAGTTAGGGGGCAGCAACTGGGATTGGGAAACGGGGGTCTGGGCAGTCCCCACGGGGGACACGTGCGCCTCCCTTCCCTGCCCTGGCAGAGAACAGGCATCTCCTAGAATATCAGGGCTGGAAGGGACCTCAGGAGGTTTCTAGTCCAACCCCCTGCTCAAAGCAGGACCAATCCCCAACTAAATCCCCAAATGGCCCCCGCAAGGAGTCAGCTCCCAGCCCTGGGTTTAGCAGGCCAGTGCTCCAACCACTGAGCCATCCCACCCCCACCCCAGGGGCAGCCATGTGCTGGGGAATGACTCAGGGCAACAATTTCCCACCTACACAAGGACAAATCGCTGCAGATAAAATGGGTGGGAAAATGCCCCTCACTAGAGAAGATTTTAAACTGACGCTTGAGACTCATGGGGAGAACGGGGGAAATCGGGGGAGACGGGAGAGCGGCTCATTGGAGGGGAAAGGGGGAAAATCGCCCCAGATTTTATAGCCCTATGTGAGACACTGAGCGAGAAAAGGGGCAGAACTAGAGAGAATTTGTATCGGGGGCGAGAGGCAAGTGGCACAAACAGGGACAGGATCCAATTAACTCACCTCCCCCTTCCCCCGCCCGCCACTCCCCCGCCCCCGGGAATTTCCTGGCTGCCCAGAGACAGTTCAAACTCCCCCCCCCCCGCGTCCCACTGACCTTCCCCTCCCTACAACTCCAGCTTCTCCCCTCCCTGCCTGACACCCCCCATCTCCCCCCACACCACAGGGAATCCCCCCTGCCAGGCCCCAGTCTCTGCCCCCCAAATCCCACTGGGGCTGAGGCAGCTCTGAGGCTTCTCCCAGGTTCCCCGGGGCAGAGTCACTTTCCTGCCCAGCCCCAGTGCCCCCCCCCCGGGGTCTCTCACTCCCCGGGGGGCTCCGTGGGAGGCTGGACACCAGGGATGCAGGACGGCAGGAATGGGGGTGACAGGCCTCCTGTTCCTCAGTCTCATGGCGGGACCGAGGGGGCTCGTCGCTCTCCGGCTCGGGAGCGCTGGGAAGACCCGACCGTGGAGGGGCCGTCGCTGGGGGGGACGGCCCCACGCAGGCGCTGAGCACGTCCTTATATCACTTCTGTGGCGGGAAAAGTGCTGAGGAGATGGAACGCTGAGGGCTGGTTTTGGCAGGAAAAACCGGTTTGGAATGGTTTGAGTCTGTGTCCTGATGGTAAACAAGTCCCCTCTCAGAGATGGAGTCCAGGGTTCAATAGTTCATATGCTCCAGATTGGATCTTATTTTAAAGCCAGTGATTTACTTCATAAACATCTTATTAACCAACTAATGGAACCTATTGAACAGTTTATACTTTTTACACCTAACAATGAGATAAAAAAAAGAACACAGACAAGCCGTGTCAGTAACGGCTAATGTCCCAACTGGGAAGCACATGAGCTTGCTGCAGAGCTGCTGCTCAGGGACGGGAACCTCCTGGCACCCAAGCCTCCAAAATCACTCAGGCTGCACTTTCTGCACAACTAGGTGCTGGCTGAGGGGGGCGTGGGAATTGGTGGCCTCTGCTGCAGGTGATGGGAATCTCAGGTATTTAAAGCCATGGCCTAGAGGAGGGAAGTGCCTAACTCCAGAGTCTGCAGCTGCCTAGGGCCAGGGCTGAGGATTTAGAGTCCCTAGTGCTGCCGTTGCAAGGTTCAAGCATGCTCAGCCCTGGCATTGCCACCCCTCCTGCAGCTAGTAGCTGCAGCTGGCTAAGGCTGGCCTCTGGGAACTGGCCCCATGGCCGTAGCCAGAGAAGCTACAAGTGGCTCTGTGACTACTGGGGCCATTAAGCTAGAGCCTCTAAAGATACTGGAGTTCACCTCAAGGAACAGAGGGCACCAGTAGGAGAGGAATGTCAAGGGGAGCAGGGAAAGAGGGAGCAGGTCAGGCTGGCAGAGGGAGCTTCCAGCTGGGTGGGAGCATGTCCAAAGTAGAAAGGAAACAAGTCTGGGGAGAGGTGGTGGTGACCAGGTAGCAGACTAGCATGTAGATGGGAGCAGAGGGAGAGAGGCTGGTGGCTTCAGATTCCCAAGGGCTAAGTCCTGACTTTGGGGAGATGGTGTTTGCAGGTGGCTGGCTCACATGGCAGGATGGGGGCTGAGGGGGGGGATCTGTCAGAACTGATCAGGTGTCTGCTGGCTTTCGAACTGTGAGCTGAGAAGAGGACCACGTGCCGTGACTGGTGACGTGGTGGGTACTGGAGACATGGCTAGAGAAGGTCTGAATGAGGAAGGAGATAAATCTGTGGGGAGTTTCCTTGATCACTATGAAAGTTCTGCTCACTGTGGACACTGGTAAACCCACATGGGTGCACAGCTCAATGAGAAAACCCAGGGGCTGAGGGAGCTGTGTATGGCAATGCATACAGTCATGGAAAGGTGTGTGATCAAAATTAAAAATGTCTCTGAGGTTCAGTACCGGGTATGCTATGGCACCAATGGCTCTGCCCCACCAGGCCCATACTCGGAGCCCACAGTGACTATATAGGGGCCTACAAATATGTTTGGTGCCGGGGCCCACAGAAGGTTAATCCGGCCCTGACTGCCTGAGCATTATTTCAGCCCCACATTTTCGGTGGACCTCCCACCGTGGGAGCTGCAGAGCCCTCCCCCGCAACACACACACACACACACCCTCCCTCCCTCCCTCCTGGTGTTGGGAGGGGAACAGGAGAAAGAACAAAATAAGCAAGAGAAGAAGAGAAAGGAGGGAGAGAGGGAGGGAGGAAAAGGTGAAACAAAAAGGACAAACCCTAATGTCCCCAGTGATTCTAAGGGACAAAATCCCAGGTGCGCAATAAAATTCTGCCTCCTTAAGCTCGTGTTTTCCATGCCTAGAATTCAACTGTCACCAGATGGATCAGACTGAACAGGTTTCAAACCTCCAGGAGGCTCTTACCTTCTAAACAGGGACGGCTGTTTTCTAGTAAAATCACTAAAAGGGAAGGAGAAAACGGGAAAGAGGTTCCTCCTGGCGCTCACGTCCATGAACCCGAATACTCTCTCAGTCCTCAAAGAGAGACCTGGAGAAGGAGACTTGCTGAAGCAAAGCCACAGGGGTCTCTGAGGTTCCCCTGGCCCCTCGCCCCTGTCCCGCCTGGCTGATGTCAGCATCTCTCTGTGAGGTCACCACCTCCCCACCACCTTGGACCAATAGGCTGAGGTCCTGCCAAAGGCCTTTCTGATGTCACTGCCACACCCCTCCCTTGCTGTGTTAATGTCCTGCCCCTGGCCAGGCACTTTGCAGGTTTCAGCTACTCCCTGGGGATCACCCCACTCCAGGAGCGTTCGTTCTAGGCAGCAAGCCGGCTAGACAGGGAAACATCAGATGCTGCTCCCAATGCTACACTCAGTTTTTCAGAAATTAGTTGACTTTATGGCCAGAAGAGACCATTAGAGCATCTAATCTGACCCCCTGCGTATCACAGGCCTCCTGTATGACACAATAGCTACTTTTGGGGCAAACACATTCCAGAAAGGAATCTAGTCTTCATGAAATGACATCAAGAGATGGAGAATCCATCACTTTCCTTGATAACTTGTTCCTGTGGTGAATCATCTTTTCCAAATGAAGACACCAAAACTGGAGGCAGTATTCCAGCATCAGTCTTACTGATGCTGTGTCACCTCCTGTGACGTTATTGACATAATCTGTAACTGTATAGATCACCCTTGCGACCACTGTTCTATATTTGCAGCCAATATTGTAGAAAAGTTGTTGTGTAAGGAGTCTATGGAGAGGTTCTGATTGGTTGATTATAATGATGCTCTCTCTAGATGTGTATCATTTTTGTAGTTGACGTTATGAATATTGGTTCTATGCTGCCTGTATTTCAAACTTGTGCTCTGCTTCTGGGGAATACCCCAGATAAGTTGGTGTCAGTTCTGCCTAGCCTGCTTAACGGCCCATTAAGGACCATCAGCTCTACAATCGACCCATTGAGAGAAGGCAGATACGCCTTGTGACTGAGCAAGGTCTGCAGGGACCTGCCTATGGAGAGAACTCTAAGGTTTTTCTATGCCACGTGCTGGATAGAGTGTCCTTGAGACAAAGAAAGCAAAGACCACAAGGCAAGAGGCTATAAAAGGCTGATGCCTCGTCTCCATCTTATTTTCAGTCCTGCTTCATGTTTCAGGAGGGACTTTGCTACAAACTGAAGCTCTATACAAAGGACCTAATGACCCATCCCAGCTGTGGATGTTCTCCAGAGACTTGATTTGAACCTGCAGTTTATTCCATCACTGCTACAGGCCTGAACCAAGAACTTTGCCATTACTGTGTGTAATTAATTCCTTTAAAAATTTTAACTCTCATCTTTATTTCTTTCTTTTTATGAATAAACCTTTATATTTTAGATGCTGTAAGGGAAAATCCAGTGTTATCCAAGGCCTTGTAGGCCCAGGCCTCATGTCAGACTGCCAGGGCCGGCCAGACAAGCCAAGCAGGGGGGCACAGAGGAGACAGTGGAAAGTCCTAACAGTCCCCGACTGAAAAACAATTTGGTAATATCCCCGACTGTCAACACGTAACCGCATAGAACAGATAAGTAAGAACAGGAAAAGCCTAATATGGAAGAAATTTACTCCTGCTCCAATCAACATTAACTTTGCAATATTTTTTTAGCAAAATAATAAGGACATTATGTGTGTAACTTGCATATTACGATTGTGGTTTTAAGCTTTATAAGGCTGTCTGTAACCAGCTTCGGGGAGGCCGTTTCCATAACGGTTCTCCCCTGCGTGCTTCTAATCAATAAAAGGCCTCAGGCTGATCTGATTGAAAACACAACACATGGATCAATTTTTCCATAACAACGCTAAAGGATTTGCAAGAGCGTGATTTGTGGGTAAGATCTGACTTGTCTATTGACCTGCATCTGGGGCTTGGTCCTTTGGGAGAACCGTTTTTTCTTTTAATGAGGTATTGGTTTTCATAACCATTCAGCCCCCTAAGGAGCGGGGCTGGTGGTGATAGAAGGGAACTGGAATAGCTGAGGGAATTGCTTGTATGACGTCCGATTGGCCAGTGGGGTAAAACCAAAGTCCTCTCTGCATGGCTGCTGTGACGTGCTTTAATAGTGAAGGGCACCCAGCCTCGGGCTGTGACTGCCCTGCTCCAAGCAATTTGTCCTGAATTGATACTCTCAATAGCGTCCCGCCAGTGGTTGCATCGTTACAGGGGTTGTCCGGGATTACAGCTGGGAACTCTCCGAAGCTCAGGATGCACTTCCTCAGCTAGGGGAAGTACGTAACCCACACACCTCCAGGGGGTAGTGGGGTGTCCCAGCTAGTGGCACCGAGATCACTTAGAGGGAGCAATAAAACATGTCTTCTATACAGCCTTCGCTAAGAGCCGGGTGGCTTTTAGTTCATGCTGTAGAGGCCCACACACTAAGCTCCAGAGGTCCCCGGTTCAATCCCGCCTACCACCGCGTCACCAACCTGGATCTGTCAGCACAACAGAGGCAGCTGCCACCCCAAGGAGAGAGCTGCCATGCCACGCCCGGCTGAGAAGAGGTACCAAGCAGTGGTACCAAGAGCTTCCTGTGATAAACGGTGAACTCAGGACAATAGCGGGGTGGTAATAAGTGTTGCCTTCAGAGTGGCCTGGGTTAGAGCCCATGGGAGGCCCTGGGCTCCCCCCCTCACGCCATCTGCTGCATCCTTCCCCCCAAAAGGGCTGAAACCCTGACCAAGAGGCAACATCCCCACGAGCAAAGGCCATCACGAGGCATCTGTCTTTAAATGTAATTAAAAAAAAACAAATTTTGGCCAGCCCTAGTCAAGGGATTTATAACAATTCTCTCTCATGTGGATTTTGTGATGTCTAATAAGGCTTGTGCGCTGATTGAAGCTTTTCCCGCACTCAGAGCACGTGTAGGGCGTCTCCCCAGTGTGGATTCTCTGATGTGTGATAAGGTCAGAGCTCCGCCTGAAACTTTTCCCGCACTCAGAGCACGTGTAGGGCGTCTCCCCAGTGTGGCTTCTCTGATGTCTGACAAGGTGAGAGCTCCGCCCAAAGCTTTTCCCGCACTCAGAGCACGTGTAGGGCATCTCCCCTGTGTGGATTCTCTGATGTGTGATAAGGTGAGAGCTCCGCCCGAAACTTTTCCCGCACTCAGAGCACGTGTAGGGTGTCTCCCCCGTGTGGATTCTCCAATGTGTGATAAGGTTTGAGCGCCAATTGAAGCTTTTCCCGCACTCATGGCACATGTAGCGTCTCTCTTCCAAGTTGATTCTGTTGCGTGGAATAAGGGTTGAGTCGCTACTGTAGTTTTCCTCTGGCCTCTGCTGAGTCTCACAGGCTTTTGTGTTTTCTGGGACTGCACAACTCCTGGAAACATTCCCTTTGTATCTTCCTGATAACATCCAATGTGGATCTACTTGCACAGTGTCTTCCTGCTGGGGTTTCTCCTCCTCGTTCTCACTCACCAGCCCATCGCCGGATGGGAGACAGAGAGAATCCAGACATAGGTCACTCCCTGTGCCTGAGAAAAAGGAAATGTCAGAGAGAGGAATGGAAAAAGGGATGAACAAACCAAAATATATGTAAAAGCAGCAAAGAACCAGACTAACACGGCTACCCCTCTGATACAAAATATATGTGGGAGAGATCAAGCCTATCAGGTGCTGATTTTCCCCAAACCCTTCCACAGAGAAGAGGGGAAGGCATCAGTTCTGGGTCCTCATTGCACCATAACTCTCAGGGGAAAGTGAGATCAGGGAGGGACCTGCTGCCAGTTGTCAGACAGAATAGGAGGGAAGCCATGAGTGATATCTGCCATAATGATTCCACATCTGCAGGGAACAATCCTGAACTTGAAGAGCTCACAGGGTCTTTGTAGGGCATCCCAAATGTTTCCTGCATTCCTAAGCAGTTGTTGAGTTGTTGAACCAATTCCTCACCTGCAAAGGCAGCTCTCGGGACCACTTCTTTCTCAGAGCCCTGGAGGTCCAGGACCCATGGCTCTTCCCCTCGTTCCAGCTGCGAGATCACATCAGGTGTGGAAATTGGAAACCCTACTGCAGGCAAAGAAAACAAGGGAGGTCAGTGGAATTTGTGGGATACTTGTCACAAAGAATATTCCATAGTTTTAACCCCATCTCATTTTTAGGCAGTAACATCTGTAGCCCTCAGGATTCATCTGCTTGCCTGCATCAATATCTCTTTTCTAATAAGTACAGTATTGTGATATTTTTAATATGAATTAATAAACCTATGTTTGGCTGTAATGCAAGAAACCTACAGGCCCAAAACCTGCATTTTAAGCTAAAGCAAAGTTAGCATAGCTATATCCTGTGCCCTTTTACCCAGAAAAGGAACTGTTTTTCCTATGCTCAAATAAAGTGCCTACGCTTAGGTCTAAGACCCTTTACCGAGACCAACAGACAATGAAGAATAGTAAATGGGATTTTTCAAAGTTGTACTCACAGACTTAACAAGTACCCCACAAGTGCGCAGATACCTGCCATCCATACGCATACACATACTAGCCTATGGAGTAAGCGTACCCCTAACATTTCTATGGGGGAAGACTGAAATTTGGGCATAAGAGGAAGGATTTCCGGCATTTATTTCTATAAAAAGAGGTAACCTACCTCACTATGGTATCCCCACCCCCACCTCGACCTCCTCCTTCTTCTCTACACTTCACCATCTTCAACTACATATTCATGTTATGCATCTACGACAGCTATTAACCAGTAATAGGCCGCACTTATTTTCTTTTCAAACTTTAAGTTCAAAAGGGACTCGGCTAAGTTTGGTCTCTCTAAATTTTATTTTAATTTGTGTATTAGATTATTTAGTTGAGCTAAAAAGTAAATTCCAAAGTAGCTTTGAAAGCTCTTTACATTAGTTTCCCTTGCAAGAGCTGTGAAACCAGAACCGCCAAAGGTGAGGCAAACACCAGTTTATCAAAACAGGGTGTGAATATTAACCAAAGTTTGCAGCACATAATATTGTATCATCATATGTATCTCCTGAATAACAGTAATACAATTGTAACTCTGTAATTCTATGTGTTTTACAATTTACTTACCATTTCATTGATTTTAATAAAAAGTCTTTATGACTATATCTGTCTCCGTGTGAGCTTCCTGTCATACCCCCGAAGGTCCCTTTATCAGTTCTGCGGAACCTGATTCGAAACACGAACTTTTATCTTCTGATCAAACAAATTGGCGAGCCTAAACTCATATTAATTAATATAAATGATTAAGTATTATTATTAATTAATTAAAATAATTACAATACACATTAAATTAAGTTGATAAATCAAATCAACATTACTAACTACAGGCCAGTCAGTCTCACCTCAGTCCCTGGAAAAATCATGGAACAGGTCCTCAAGGAATCAATTCTGAACCACTTAAAGGAGGCGAAACTGATCAGGAACAGTCAGCATGGATTCACGAAGGGCAAGTCATGCCTGACTAACCTAATTGCCTTCTATGATGAGATAACCGGCTCTGTGGATGAGGGGAAAGCAGTGTATGTGCTATTTCTGGACTTTAGCAAAGCTTTTGATACAGTCTCCCACAGTATTCTTGCCAGCAAGTTAAAGAAGTCTGGGCTGTATGAATGGACGGTAAGGTGGATAGAAAACTGGCTAGATGGTCGGGCTCAACGGGTAGTGATCAACGGCTCCATGTCTAGTTGGCAGCTGGTATCAAGTGGAGTGCCCCAAGGGTCGGTGCTGGGGCTGG
This sequence comes from Mauremys mutica, assembly GCF_020497125.1. Taxonomy (NCBI): domain Eukaryota; kingdom Metazoa; phylum Chordata; order Testudines; family Geoemydidae; genus Mauremys; species Mauremys mutica. Next base: position 277,524 of record NW_025423256.1, read on the forward strand.
TTTTGTTCAATATCTTCATTAACGATCTGGAGGATGGTGTGGACTGCACCCTTAGCAAGTTTGCAGATGACACTAAACTGGGAGGAGTGGTTGATACGCTGGAGGGTAGGGCTAGGATACAGAGGGACCTAGACAAATTAGAGGATTGGGCCAAAAGAAACCTGATGAGGTTCAACAAGGACAAGTGCAGAGTCCTGCACTTAGGATGGAAGAATCCCATGCACTGCTACAGACTAGGGACCAAATGGCTGGGCAGCAGTTCTGCAGAAAAGGACCTAGGGGTTACGGTGGACGAAAAGCTGGATATGAGTCAGCAGGGTGCCCTTGTTGCCAAGAAGGCTAATGGCATTTTGGGTTGTATAAGTAGGGGCATTTCCAGCAGATCGAGGGATGTGATCATTCCCCTCTACTCAGCACTGGTGAGGCCTCATTTGGAGTACTGTGTCCAGTTTTGGGCCCCACACTACAAGAAGGATGTGGATAAATTGGAGGGAGTCCAGCGGAGGGCAACAAAAATGATTAGGGGGCTGGAGCACATGACTTATGAGGAGAGGCTGAGGGAACTGGGATTGTTTAGCCTGCAGAAGAGAAGAATGAGGGGGGATTTGATAGCTGCTTTCAACTACCTGAAAGGGGGTTCCAAAGAGGATGGATCTAGACTGTTCTCAGTGGTAGAAGATGACAGAACAAGGAGTAATGGTCTCAAGTTGCAGAGGGGGAGGTTTAGGTTGGATATTAGGAAAAACTTTTTCACTAGTAGGGTGGTGAAGAACTGGAATGGGTTACCTAGGGAGGTGGTGGAATCTCCTTCCTTAGAGGTTTTTAAGGTCAGGCTTGACAAAGCCCTGGCTGGGATGATTTAGTTGGGTTTGGTCCTGCTTTGAGCAGGGGGTTGGACTAGATGACCTCCTGAGGTCCCTTCCAACCCTGAGATTCTATGATTCTATGATCCCCTGTGCCGGGCAGAGAAGCAGCTTTAATTCAGGTCACTTCCCAGCACAGAACCCCGCTGGGGGAGCAGCAGCTGCTAAGCCTGGTCTCCCAGATCACAATGGAGGCTGCAGCATCTGACCCAGGAAGCTGAACCCCAATATCCTGAGCAGAGAGGGACAGAGCGTTTGAGCAGCTTCCCTCCTTTAGCTCTCTGGGGAGAGCAGCTAATGAGAGCCCCTCCTCACAGGGAGAATTGTTGATCTCATTTGCCCCACTGTCCATCCGGAGTCACTCCTTGTCTTTCCATACAGTGACTCTGGATTAACAGTGGTCTCAGTGAAACCAGAGTTCAGAAAGAATGAGTCCAGAACGCTGTGGAAGAGACCATTGTGCGGCAGTGCTGACCCCCTTCCCACCTCCCTCACCCCCAGATCCAGGACAAGGACTGGACAATCTAGGACAATGGAACTGGAAGTTCCTGCAGTTTTCAAGAGGGGAGAAAAGCAAAAATCTGTGATTTCACCTCACAGGGTCTGATAAGTGGCTAGAAAGTTATCACGTTGACTGGGCCTGGCCGGGGAATGTCGGGCAGTGCTTGGAGTCAGGATTCTGATACCCTCAGATACCCCTCAGAGCCCCACCGGCCAGATAACCCCCACCAGGTCTTCATTGCCAGGTTGGGAATCCCAAAGGGTTCCCCCCACCAAGAGACCCCAACAGCCAGAGACCTTCCAAAAGGGACCCCCCCACTGGGAACTCAGTCCCTCACTGCCTGCCTAGGTCCCCCTCCCCCCCTGCCCTCCAGCAGGATCTGCCCTGCCCTTTGCCTGGCACCCCCTCCTCTCCCCTGCGGGATCCCCTGATGCTTTACAGGGGCACCCCCTGGCCTAGCGCCGGGGATTCTCACACACACACTCTGTGCACTGGGCACGGCAGCGATCCCAGGAGTCTGCGGGGGAAGCCCAGACAGAGCCCCTGGCACAGCACCAGGCTCCCTCTAACCCCCTGTCCCGCCTCCCCAAGAGACGCCCACCCCGGCTGTTCTGCAGCCAACAGGCCCCCAGCGATACCCACCTCCAGGACCCACAGCCTCAGGGCTGGGCACATCACAACCACCCCCTGAACCCCCAAATCTCCAGAACCCACCAACCTCACTAGGGTACCCCCTGCCCAGCCACCCAGAGGCCTCCCCCCACCACAATCCCCCTTCAGCTGCTATCTCCCCACCCAGCAACACTGTTACCTCACAGTGCCTGAGAAGTGGATAGAAAGTGATCACCGCCCCCTGCTGGCCAGTCACACAGGCAGAGGGAGCCCTGGGGGATGTCTCTTGAACAGGAGAATGGAAGGCCTGGAGGGACAAAATAGATAAGAAATGTCCATGGCCTGTCATTAGCAAATAATGGCCACCCTGGATCCACCCCAGAGGTAGCTGCATCTTAGCACTGCGGGAAGCAACCCCTCACCAAGGCCATTTGCTATGGGGTTTGGGATACTTCTCAACTCACACTGCACTCAGAGTGACCTCCTCATCCCGTGCCAGCTGGAGAAAAGAAAAGGGCCCAGGCAACTCTTCTGTAACTGGTTGGGAACCACTGATCCCCAAACAGGGGGAGGCCTCTGGCTTTGATGGGTATTAAATATGTGGCTGATCTCTTTCTTCGGCAAACATTTTAACAGAGGTAAAGGAGGGACCAAATGATTCACAAAGGAGTCGGGAAAGATGATCTCTGGGCAATTTCACCCCCTGCGACCTCCAGGATGGAGAAGAACTCAGGGCAACAGGTTCCCTCGAAGGAAGAAGTTGCTGGGATTTAGAAACACGGGGAACAGCCCCAAACCCGAGAGGATTTTTAACTGACATTTGATAATGACATAGAAAGAGGCAAAACCTGAGCTTTGAGAGCAACGTTCAGAAATGAAAGAGAACGGGTGGAAATCTGAGAGATTTTGGATCCATTTTGCAAATTATAGAGAGGAAAGTGGAAAATCAGAGGGATTTTATATCAGTTGTTGATAGGAGGTAAAATCTGAGTGTTTCACATCAATATTTGATAAATGAATAAAGAGGAAATGGGCAACATTTGCAAACATTTTATATCCAGGTTCAAGAATTTGAGAAAAGGTGTAAATCTGAGATTTTCTTGGTATTTTATAATTAGAGAGACAGGGGGAAATCTCAGGGCATATTCAATTAGAAACAGACAACTAGAGAGAAGTGAGGCAAATGTTTAGGGTATTTTATATGAATCTTTGAGATTTGCACAGAAAATGTGTCACAAACTGTGTATTTGATAACATGAGAGAAAACCACCAAGATCTGAGGGGATTTTATATTGCTGTTAACGAACTAGTGGAAAAGGGGGACTGTTGGACTGGATTTTATACGACTGTCCAATACATAAACACAAAGTGATGGTTCTCCCACCCCCACCATTGCCAGGGGCAGCAGGGAGCCCTTTGAGGAGCTGATTAAAAGGGAGCGGGAGGGGGAGGGGGAGCTGAAAGGTCCCTGGATAAAGGAAGGGGGCAGCAGTGGGGGACGGGCGGGTGACTGGCAACTGATGGTTGGGGCAACTGTGTTGGTAGTTAGGGGGCAACAACTGGGATTGGGAAACGGGGGTCTGGGCAGTCCCCACGGGGGACATGTGCGCCTCCCTTCCAGTGATGAGCTGCGAAAATCTTAACAACCGGTTCCCTATAAAAAGTTCTGATTTAAGAGATGTGCCACAGTATGGAGTTTTTGTACCAATAGGGTTACCATACGGCCGTATTTTCCCGGGAGGAATTTTTAAAATTTACCACCCAGACAGCGATTTAAGAACCTAAAAGCCTGACATCTCTGGGAAAATACAGATGTATGTTAACCCGACCTACAGTTCTTTTTTACAAAGATGGGCCTGAACTAGAACTGAGCTCCATTTCCCATGTGTGGGTCCCTGCCACTCCCTGGGGTGTGCTAGGGTGACCAGATGTCCCAATTTAATTGGGACAGTCTCAATTTTGGGGTCTTTTTCTTATATAGGATCCTATTACCCCTCACCCTCTGTCCTGATTTTTCACACTCGCTGTCTGGTCACCCTCGGGTGGGCACAGGTGTGGGTCCCAGCTGCTCCCTGCCCCCCTCATTGAAGCAGGTGTGCAGGGTGACTGCCCTGGGAACTGCAGGGCACCACTGGACATGGGGCTGGCTGCAGACAGGGGCGTGGGGCAGAGCTAGCTGGAGGCAGGGAGTGTGACACGGGCTGGCTGCAACAGGAGCTGGCTGTGGGCAGGTGGTGCAGACAGGCTATGGCGGGGAAAGGGGCTGTGGCAGGGGTCGGTGGGTGGCAGGGGGCAGGGACTGTGGCAGGAGGCAAGGGGGGTGGCAGGGGCTGTGGCAGGGGCTGTGGCAGGACGGATGGCAGGGGCTGGCTCTGGCCGGGGGGTGCAGACAGGGGCTGGCTGGAGGCGGGGGCAGCAGAGGCTGCGGGTGGGGGAGGGTGGCAGGGGGCAGCTGTGGGCAGGGAGGAGCGGGGGGGGTGCAGACACTCACACAGGGGGAGCAGCTGGGAGCAGGAGGTGGCTGTAGGCAGGGGCTGCAGATGGGGGGTGCAATGGTGGGTGGCAGGGCACGGGGTGCAGACAGGGGCTGGCTGGGGGCAGGGGAGGGTGGCAGGGCAGGGGGTGCAGACAGGGGCTGGCTGCCGGCAGGGGAGGGTGGCAGGGCAGGGGCTGGCTGCGGTCAGGGGAGGGTGGCAGGGCAGGAGGTGCAGACAGGGGCTGGGGGCAGGCAGGGGGCACAGACAGGGGGCTGGGGGCAGGGGGTGCAGACAGGGGCTGGCTGGGGGCAGGGGAGGGTGGCAGGGAAGGGGGTGCAATGGGGGGTGGCAGGGCAGGGGGTGCAATGGGGGGTGGCTGCGGGCAGGGGGTGAAGACAGGGGCTGCTTGCGGGCAGGGGGTGCAGACAGGGGCTGGCTGTGGGCAGGGGAGGGTGGCATGGCAGGGGGTGCAATGGGGGTGGCAGGGCAGGGGGTGCAGACAGGGGCTGGGGGCAGGGGGTGCAATGGGGGGTGGCAGGGCAGGGGGTGCAGACAGGGGCTGGGGCAGGGGGTGCAATGAGGGGTGGCAGGGCAGGGGGTGCAGACAGGGGCTGCTTGCGGGCAGGGGGTGCTGACAGGGGGCTGGGGGAAGGGGAGGATGGCATGGCAGGGGGTGCAATGGGGGGTGGCAGGGCAGGGAGTGCAGACAGGGGCTGGGGGCAGCGGGTGCAATGGTGGGTGGCAGGGCAGGGGGTGCAGGCAGGGGCTGGCTGGGGGCAGGGGGTGCAATGGGGGGCAGGGGATGCAATGGGGGGTGGCAGGGAAGGGGGTGCAGGCAGGGGGCTGGGGCAGGGGGTGCAATGGGGGGTGGCAGGGCAGGGGGTGCAATGGGGTGGCAGGGCAGGGGGTGCAGACGGGCTGGGGGCAGGGCAGGGGGTGCAGACGGGGCTGGGGGAGGGTGGCAGGGCAGGGGGTGCAGACAGGGGGCTGGGGGCAGGGCAGCGGGTCCAAAGGGCGGCACGGCAGGTGGAGCAGGCATGGGCTGTGGCAGGGCAGGGGGTGCAATGGGGGGTGGCAGGGCAGGGAGTGCAGACAGGGGCTGGCTGCAGGCAGGGGGTGAAATGGGGGGCAGGGCAGGGGTGCAGACAGGAGCTGGGGGCAGGGCAGGGGGTGCAGACAGGGGCTGGCTGCAGGCAGGGGGTGAAATGGGGGGCAGGGCAGGGGTGCAGACAGGGGGTTGGTGGCAGGGCAGGGGGTGCAGACAGGGGCTGGGGGCAGGGCAGGGGGTGCAATGGGGGGGCAGGGCAGGGGGTGCAGACAGGGGACTGCAGGCAGGGGGTGCAATGGGGGTGGCAGGGCAGGGGGTGCAGACGGGGCTGGGGGCAGGGGGTGCAATGGGGGGGCAGGGCAGGGGCTGCAGGCAGGGGGCTCTGGGCGGGGGAGGGGCGCAGACACTCACACGGGGGGGGGGGCTGGGAGCGGCAGGAAGCAGCCGGGCACCCACCAGGCAGCAGCAGGAGCCCCAGGGCCAGAGCTCCAAAGAGCAGCAGCAGCAGCAGGGCCAGGAGACAGCTCACATGGCTCCCGCAGCGCCGCGCCCCCCGGCGGCCGGGAGGAGGAATTGCACCTTCCCAGCCAGAGCCCATCCAAGCGACCCGGCTCCAGCTCCCCCTGCCCCCTGCCCTGCCCTGGCAGAGAACTGGCATCTCCTAGAAGATCAGGGCTGGAAGGGACCTCAGGAGGTGTCTAGCCCAACCCCCTGCTCAAAGCAGGGCCAATCCCCAACTAAATCCCCAAATGGCCCCCGCAAGGAGTCAGCTCCCAGCCCTGGGTTTAGCAGGCCAGTGCTCCAACCACTGAGCCATCCCACCCCCACCCCAGGGGCAGCCATGGGCTGGGGAATGACTCAGGGCAACAATTTCCCACCTGCACAAGGACAAATCGCTGCAGATAAAACGGGTGGGAAAATGCCCCTCACTAGAGAAGATTTTAAACTGACGTTTGAGACTCATGGGGAGAACGGGGAAAATCGGGGGGGACGGGAGAGCTGATCATTGGAGGGGATGGGGGGGGAATCGCCCCAGATTTTATAGCCCCGTGTGAGACACTGAGAGAGAAAAGGGGCAGAACTAGAGAGAATTTGTATCAGGGGCGAGAGGCAAGTGGCACAAACAGGGACAGGATCCAATTAACCCCCCTGCCCCCTTCCCCCGCCCACCACTCCCCCCCCCCGGGAATTTCCTGGCTGCACAGAGACAGTTCAACCCCCACCCCCCGCGTCCCACCGACCTTCCCCCCCCCCGCATCTCCAGCTTCTCCCCTCCCTGCCTGACACCCCCCATCTCCCCCCACACCACAGGGGATCCCCCCACCAGGCCCCAGTCTCTGCCCCCCAAATCCCACTGGGGCTGAGGCAGCTCTGAGGCTTCTCCCAGGTTCCCCGGGGCAGAGTCACTTTCCTGACCAGCCCCAGTGCCCCCCCCGGGGTCTCTCACTCCCCGGGGGCTCCGTGGGAGGCTGGACACCAGGGATGCAGGACGGCAGGAATGGGGGCGACAGGCCTCCTGTGCCTCAGTCTCACGGTGGGACCGAGGGGGCTCGTCACTCTCCGGCTCGGGAGCGCTGGGAAGACCCGACCGTGGAGGGGCCGTCGCTGGGGGGGGGCGGCCCCGCCCAGGCGCTGAGCACGTCCTTATATCACTTCTGTGGCGGGAAAAGTGCTGCGGAGATGGAACGCTGAGGGCTGGTTTTGGCGGGAAAAACTGGTTTGGACTGGTTTGAGCCTGTGTCCTGATGGTAAACAAGTCCCCTCTCAGAGATGGAGTCCAGGGGTCAATAGTTCATATGCTCCATATTGGATCTTATTTCAAAGCCAGTGATTTACTTCATAAACATCTTATTAACCAACTAATTGAACCTATTATACAATTTATACTTCTTACACCTAACAATGAGATTAAAAAAAAACAACAACACAGACAAACCTTATCGGTAACAGCTAATGTCCTAACTGGGAAATCAGCAGCGGTTTGTAGCGGGGGGAGCGCACAGTCTGAATGTGTATGACCCGACCCCAGCCCCCAGCCCCACATAGCAGTGGGGCTTGGCACTCTCTGTGCATTGGTGTGGTGGCTGAGTGGTTCACCAAGCAGTGACAATCCAAGGAGGTTCCCTGAGTCAGTCTCACTCCTGAGGAGATTCTGCACCAAAAAAATTCTGTGCACAATATTTTAAAATTCTGCAAATTTTATTTGTCAATAAATAAATGTGGAGGCTCCAGCATTGCAGGGGGGAGCACAGGCTGCTGGATGCACGGAGGTGGGAGATCACCCTGCAGCCCCCACTCTCCTCCAGTGAAACAGACTTGGTGGTGGGGCTGCACTTCTCTGCTGCCTACTTCAGGAGCCCAAAAAAGACTCCCCAGAACTGTTCATGAGGGGCACATGTGCCTTCCCTTTGCTTCCCCGTCAGGAAGTCAGAAAGCCTGAGCAGCTGGTCCCGGGCGATTTGAAAGGGCCTGTGGGCTCCTGCCACCACTACCGGCAGCACAGCGGGACTAAAGTGGATTCCTGCCCACCCTCGCTCCGCATGGCACACCACTCCCAGAAGCATCTGGCACATCCCTGCAGCCCCTGTGGGGTGTGTCTCTCGCATGCTGCCCCCACCCCAAGTGCCAACTCTGCCATTGGAACTGCGGCAATGGGAGCTGCAGGAGTGGTGCCAGCGGGCAGTGATGCCAGGAGACCCACGCCTCCTCCATGTAGGAGTTGCTGCCAGATGGGGGTGTGGGGCACTTTCGGGAGCTGCCCAAGATAGGTGCCACACCCCAACCCTCTGCCACAGCCCAGATCCCACACCCCGCCCACACCCAAACTCCCTCCCAGAGCCCACCACTGCCCCGCTGCCCCCCAACTCCCTGCCCCAGCCCAGAGCCCACACCCAAACTCCCTCCCAGAGCCCATCACTGCCCCCCAACTCCCTGACCCAGCCCAGATCCCACATCCAAACTCCCTCCCAGAGTCTGCCCCCCGCCTCCCCTGCACCCCAACACCCTGCCCATCCCAGAGCGTGCACCTCATGTACCCAAACTCCCTCCCACAGCTTTGGGGGGGGGGGCGAGGAAGGACGGGCAGGACTTGGACCAGTTCTGGGCATCACCAAAAGTTATATAAACCTGGTGACGCTGAGCTGGAGCCCTAGTCACTGCACATCTCTCTCCTTACAGGGGGTACTCCGTGGGGCAGGGCACTGCTGGGGGTTTATTCCATCCTTTAATGGCTGTGGAAGGGGGAACAGGGAGAGAATTTGCTCCTCTGTTCTCTGCAGAACATGTGCAGGCAGCGGGATTATTTCCAGGGCTGTAACAAAACTCAAGCTAGCAGAGGGGGGGGAAGGGATTTCCTGCAGGATCTATTCCCAGTGCAGCTCCCAAGCTGTGCCCTGGCGAGCTGTGCCCAGGGGATTTATATGCTTTATGTAAGGGGACTGTTGCCCCCTTACTAACATTCAGTGGGGGGTTTGGTTGCTAGCTCCCAGCACTAAAAAGGGAGGGGTCGATGGGAAATCAGGAGCCTGAGACTGACAGTCCCCAGGAACAATGTGGAGAGACCAATGCTCCAGATCAGCTTGATTGACAGGGCGGGCAGGCTATTCAAGGAGTCAGGAGGCCAGGGGGGTCCTGTCCTCCCTGTGAGCTGGAATTGTCTGAGTCACATGGAGTGGGGCCGAGCTAAGGAGAGAGCAGGGGACCCAAGCTGAGCTGATGGTAGCAGAGCTGCAGCCCCAAAGCCAGAGCACAGCCCAGAGAGAGCAGCCCTGCCCTGGGAGCAGAGCTGTAACAACTGGAGCCAGAGAGGCCAGACAAGCAGCCCAGGGAGCTGAAGGCAGAGCAGCAGCAGCAGCCGTGCTGAGGCAGAGCGGAGCTGGAGCAGGCCAGAGCTGGGTGCGGTGAGCAGCTGGGGAGAGCGAGGGGGACCCTGGGCAGTGGACCCAGCACAGGGAGATGCCTCAGCTAAGAGGCCCTGCAGGCCAGACTTGGAGGGGGATCGTAACCCTGACAGGGCAGGGGTGATGCTGGGGAGAAGGGTCCTGCCACCCAGAGCCTGAGAGTGTGTGGCCACCGCCAGAGCAAGTGTCCAACCTGCAGCGTCCCTGCAGCACAGCCAGGGCCTGAGGAGGCGGCCTGGGACCTACAAGGAACAGACTGTGAAGTGCCCTGATGTCCAGAGACACTTTTTGTGATGGTCCCTGCCACAGAGCGGGGTGATGTGTTTTCCTTTAACCTTTCCCATTTTTTTGTATGATGTGATCAGTGGGTCAGGGAGGTGCGCAGTGCAAAGAGGGGGACACCCTAGCCCCTGTCCTGGGTGACCACAGCAGGGTTGGGGGGGGTCGAGTCCCCCAGGAATCCTGGGCCCAGCCTTGTTGGGGTTACGAGGACTCTGCCAGACAGGAGAGTGGAAGGGGAGTCCTCAAGGGCAGGGAGGCCTCTGGGTAAAGGAAGTGGGAGCGAGGACTCAGTTCCTTTTGCCAGTCCACTTCACCGGGGTAGTGCAGAAGCCAGGAAAGTTCCCCACAATAGCAGGACCATTCCCCCACTTACATCTAGATACAGTACCAGGCACGTAGGAGGATTTCCCCTTCTGAGTCATGGAAGCAGAAATTGACTTTTCCTTTCCAAATTTAGCTAATGTTCAGAAAGAGAATCTAGCACCTGCCTTCCAGACTTGAACACCTCAAAATTCAGGAGTGCTGGAGCTCAATTTGGGCAGCTGTTACTTCATTTCTCCCAAATCAAAAATACTGATCCACTGTCATTTGCTGTAGAAAAAGTAGGATAAAATTGAGCAAGAAATGCTTCCCAGGGGTTATTAGGACTGGAATTGCTATTTTCAACAGCCATTGCCATTTTTTTCTAGTTTTGTTTGTTTGAAAGGAAAACAGTGATATTGCACTGGCAAATTCCCCATAGAAACAAAGAATAATAAAGGCACCTCAACTTTTCCTCATTTATGGAGGACAGTCTTATAATATGCATCCAGGTATCCTCCAATCACACAAGCTGAAAATAGTTCCATTTTACTGCAGTTCTGTAACCATATGGGAACCAATCCTGTCTGTGCTCTGTGCACATCCAAAATTCCTGCTGAATGACCCACCCTGGGAGCGAGTTACCAGTGACCCAGGGCTGGGGTGGAAGGAGGGTGCAGTTCGGGGGGAGCACCCAGGCCTGGGGCGGCAGGGGGTGTGTGGGTTGGGGAGCATTGGTGGGGGGGAAGGGGAGAGCCCAGATCTGGGGCAGCACAGGATGTAGGGGGGGAGCCCAGGGCTGGAATGGCAGGGGGTGTGGGTTGCGGGGGGGGGGGAAGAGCCCAGGGGTGGGGTGGCAGGGGGATGCAGGTGTGGGGAGGCCCAGAGCTGCGGTGGCAGCGGGTGCAGGTTGGGGGGAGCCCAGGGCTCGGGCAGCACGAGGGTGTGAGGGGGAGCCCAGGGCTGGGATGGGGGCAGCCAAATTTTTTTTTGCTTAGGGCGGCAAAAAACCTAGAGCCAACCCTGCCTCCACGCACTGTGAAGTAGGTAGGAGCGGATCATTATTATCCCTACTTGAAAGAGGGAGAAGCTGAGGCTGAGAAAGGAGAATTGACTTGTCTGAGGTCACACACCCAGTCAGTGGCAGAGTTGGGAATAGGACCCAAGAGCCCTGATTTTCAAACTAACCATCGGATCTTGAATTTCAGACACTGAATGACCTGAATAAAGTGCTCTCAGATGAGCTCCAGACCAACAACAGTGATAGTAATTATTCAGCAAATATTTGAGGAGAACTGCAATGATAGAGAGAACCATGAACTGCTCAGAGACTATTAATGCAGAGAAGCAGCAAAATTCATCAAACACAGAACTGGTTCTGACTTATTTCCTTGGTCTTAAAAGAGAACAACAAGGATCTGAGTCTCCTCCCTGTCAATAACCCCCTGCTCAGCCAATCAGGGTAGAGACTGAGGACGGGAGGCTGAGGGTTCTCACCAGAGAGCCCAAAGGATGGCCCAGGTCATTGGTGGGGATCACTGCCCGAGCACTATTTCAGCCCCACATTTTTGGGTGGACCTCCCACAGTGGGAGCTGCAGAGCACTCCCCCGCAACACACACACACACACCCCTCTCCTGCTGTTGGGAGGGGAACAGGAGAAAGGACAAAAGAAGCAAAAGACAAAGAGAAAGGAGGGAGGGATGGAGGAAAAGATGAAACAAAAACGATAAACCCCAATGTCCCCAGTGATTCTAAGGGACAAAATCCCAGGTGCGCAATAAAATTCTGCCTCCTTAAGCTCGAGTTTTCCATGCTCAGAATTCAACTGTCACCAGATGGATCAGACTGAACAGGTTTCAAACCTCGAGGAGGCTCTTACCTTCTAAACAGGGACGGCTGTTTTCTAGTAAAATCACTATAAGGGAAGGAGAAAACTTGAAAGAGGTTCCTGCTGGCGCTCACGTCCGTGAACCCGAATACTCCCTCAGTCCTCAAAGAGAGACCTGGAGAAGGAGACTTGCTGAAGCAAAGCCACAGGGGTCTCTGAGGTTTCCCTGGCCCCTCGCCCCTGTCCTGCCTGGCTGATGTCAGCATCTCTCTGTGAGGTCACCACCTTCCCACTAATAGTCTTTGACCAATAGGCTGAGGTCCTGCAAAAGGCCTTTGTGATGTCACTGCCACACCCCTCCCTTGCTGTGCCAATGTCCTGCCCCTGGCCAGGCACTGTGGAGGTTTGAGCTACTCCCTGTGGATCACCCCACTCAAGGAGCGTTCGTTCTAGGCAGCAAGCCGGCTAGACAGGAAAACATCAGACGCTGCTCCCAATGTTACACTCAGTTTTTCAGAAATTAGTCGACTTCATGGCCAGAAGAGACCATTAGAGCATCTAATCTGACCCCCTGCATATCACAGGCCTCCTGTATGACACAATAGTGAGTTTATTACGCAAGGTCCACCCCTCCCTCACTGTGAATAGTACATGAACCAGCCTTGTAACGGAGCTGCGATTTCCCAAGAACTTCAAGCAAAATACACCAGTTTCATAAAACAGATTTATTAACTACAGAAAGATGGAGTTTTAAGGATTATAAGTGGTAGGCATAAAAGATCAAAGTAAGTTACCATGGAAATTAAAGATAAATTCACAATCTAAACTTTACACCTTATTACACTAGGCCGTAGTTCGGTTATGCCACAGGAAGGCTTAATGCTTGAGCTGCAGTGCATGCTGGGCAGGCTTAAGGCCGGGCTCCCCATGGCAGGAGAGAAGAAGACGACTCGGCCCCTGGAGGGGCAGGCTGGGGCTTCCTGGATCCCATTTGCTCACAGCCAGCGCCCTGCCCCCACTCCCAAGTCATTAATGGCTCCCCCAGGTCAGCCAGAATGGACCAGCGGTTTTCACTCCATCAAGTCCACTTATGGCTAACAGGCAACTCCCAGACCCACCATGTCGGCCAGAAAGGAGCCCACTCAGCCTCACCATTGCTGCTTTTCCGTCCCCCTAGAACCCCGCTTCTCCTGGGCTGCAAGGAGCCATCCCTGGGAAGCCAAGAGGCAGGCACAGGATTCTGCCTCCCAGCAGCCAACCGCACCTCCCCTGGCTTTGCAGAACGAATGGTGACGCTCTACTCACCCCACTTAGCCGCACTGAGGCGCTTAGCTTCTGCCCTGCCTTCCTCAGCTCGACTTTCCTCTTTTGCCCCATTCCTGCCTCACTTCCTCCTTTGGCAAGTCACGCAGAGGAGGCCAGCAGGAAGAGCCGGCCTCCGTAGGCCAACCTCCAACAGCAGAGGAGGCCAAGCCACAAGCCTCCAAAAGGTGACACGCCGCAGTCCTCTAGGTTCTCCAGCCTGATGCCAAGGTGCTTTCTCCACTGCTGTCAGCACACTCTGTCATGCAGGGGTTGGAGTTATCCCAGGGACAGGCCAATAGGAGAAGGAGGAGGCCTTCCTAAACAGCAAGGGGATCTGGGAAAAGGAAGCCAGCATGTTTCTGCCTGGTTTGGAACCAGGGACCTTTTGTGTGTTAGGTAAATGTGATAACTACTACACTACAGAATCTCCATCTGCTTGGCTGTTGCTCACCCTGGCACAGACCGATGGACAAACCTGGAGAAAGTGGTGAGAGCCCTTCAATAGGTCAGCTGGCAGAGCAGAGGACGGGAGCCGGGGCTCAGGAAGTCATCCTTACGTCGCCCTTGTGACTCCAGCTTGAGGGAGAGCTTCTTTTTCTTCCCCTTGCTGACAAAGAGCAAGAGAAGAATGAAAGGTCAGGTGGGCCAACTCGGTGCAGAAGCCCATGCTGCCTTTTCCTGCTGCATAGCCTGAAATGAGGGACTCGTGGCAGTTAAAGGAACTGCTGCACTTTCAGAAAACATCCCACCCGTGCACACAGGGGGATAGAAGAGCCTGTTAGTCTAGCACGCTCCCAACTGAACTACTTCAGCAGCTGCTCGGTTTCTTTTTGGCCTCCTGCTTTTCTGTCTGGGATGTTGTTGTCAGCTGTGGCACAGAAAAAGGACGTCATTGCGAGCGGCCCATGAAGACAAGATTCACTTTTGCCTTCCTTGCTCGGCTTTACTTGCTTCCTCGCCCTATTCCTGCCTTAGTTCCTGGGTTTCCTGAAGGCGACGGGGGGCCAGCAGTACCAGGAGGAAGTTGGGCAGCTAGACCCTGGTGGCAAAAGTCCTGCCGCCACTTGCCACCCCACTCTCTTCTCCCAGCATCACATATTGGCCACCAGGGACTTGGGGCCCAGCAGCGCAATGGAAGGCAGTGGACAGAGCCACCCTCGCCTTGAAGCTCCGGCTCATTAAACCACATCTTCAGTCGCTGATGGCCAATGAGAGACCGACATCGCTTGCTATTTTAGCACTTGGAAATGCCATTGGTCAGTCATTGGATCTCTGTAATGCTGTTACAGAACAAATGAACATAGAATCTCAGTGTGACATTCTATACCTTTTGGGGAGCGGCTGTAACCCCCATATTCCTCATTTTCATATAATCGTGATCTTACATATAGAGCATGACTTGTAAGGTATCAGGGAAAGGATATGATCTGCTGAAAGGCATTTCTCTACCCATAGTTGTAGACCATTCATGCATATGAAGTTATGAGAATTGTGCAGTGTGGTTGTCACTGTGCTGCAAGGTGGGGGAGTCAGCCAAATATTAGCTCCCCAGTGGCAACAGCAAGGAAAGTAACCAACACCCGGACAGGGTGTCAAACAACCCATCGACAGCCATTGCCCAGCAAGGGAGCTACAGTGCAATGACTCACCTGCATGAGGACACCCCAGGGGAATTGCTCAGACTTGCTTGGAGAGATGCAGTGATGCTCACCTGACTCTGAAGGGGGGAGGCAAAGCCATGAGGGAAGAAAGGACATGATAAAAGGAGAGACATTTGCCAGGCTTTATCTCGCTCTGTCACCTGTGTCTACAGACACCCCCACACCAAGCAACTGAAGCGCTGATGAAAGGGGAGAGCCTGGCTGAAAAGCCACCAGCCAGCCTGTGGTGAGAAGCATCTGAGTTTGGAAGGGTACTGAAAGGGTTAAGATCAGCTTAGAATTAAAAGCAATGAGGAGTCCGGGGGCACCTTAAGGACTAACAGATTTATTTGGGCATAAGCGTTCGTGGGTAAAAAGCCCACTTCTTCAGATGCATGGAGTGAAAATTGCAGATAGAGGCATAAATATAGATTGGAACATGAAGTGACGGGAGTTACCGTACAAGGGGAGAACCAGTGTTGAAGGCTAATTCAGTCAGGGTGGATGTGGTCCTCTCCCCATAATTGATGGGGAGGTGTCAATACCAAGAGAGGGAAAATTGCTTTTGTTCTGAGCCAGCTACTCCCAGTCCTTATTCAAGCTCAAATTAATGGTGTTAAGTTTGCAAATCAATTGTAACTCTGCAATTTCTCTTTGAAGTCTGTTTTTGAAGTTTTTTTGAATGGCTACTTTGAATTATTGGGTGTAAATGTGCTATTGACTATACAAGTCCCATATGGTCTCGTGATCTGGATTCCTGGTTTTCACCCAGGTGGCCTGGGTTCAATTCCCAGTGTGGGAACAATGCAGAGCTTTTGCTCAGAGGGGAGGCAGGAAATGAAAGGAATGGGAAGGGATCCTGCCAGCAGGGGAGTTGGACAGTGTTGGAAGGGGACCCCAGAAGTGGGGGTGGGGCAGTGGTCTGGGGGGAGATGAGGGAAGGATCCCAGCTCTGTGGGAAGTTGACATTCTGGAGAGCACAGGCCTGGCATGGGGGGTGGGAAGAGTGAGTGTGTCCCTCTAAACTCACCACCAGCAGACTAGGAAGAATTACGTATTTGTTGGTAAATGTCAATTTCTGTGTAAACACACGACCCAATGGCAAAATCTTTCCATCGATAATCATCAAAACTAACAGATGGGCAAAGTAAGAAACATGTTGCTTGAGAACTTATCCTATTCTAATCCTCTAGGGTTCCCTTTTGCCTTAGGCACCACCACGTGGGCATTTCATATCCCTCCTCATTTTCACACAGACACACAATTTCCTTTGCACAGATCCATGAACAGCAAAACCTCCCTGTGTCTATTGTCTGAGCCAGGGCATTCGATTCCACTGAAACCTTCTCTCCTGCAATGGCAATGGTCAGACAGAGGGAATGCGTCCACCTTCCCCCTGGCAGTGAGATATTCACTCTCCTCTTCATGCTGCTGTTGTTATTCCATGAGTCATCAAGGATGGAATAAAAAGCTGAGTTTCTCCAGGGTGAGGAAAGAAAGGAGCCACCAACGCCCTCAAAAATCTCAATGCCCAGAGAAAACCTGCCTCTGTTATTGGACTCCCAGAGGTGCTGGCAATACAACGGGAAAAGGGACTGTCTGAATTGCCAAGGCAGGGAATGAACAATCTACAGCAACATCATTAACCACAAACACACTCTAATCATGCTCCAGCCAGTAGGGAAATGGGCAGGAATTCTTGCTGTTCAGCCATGGCCACACTTACAGAGCTGCACAGCAGTGAGTGTGCTGGGGAAGCTGGTCTGAGCAAACAATTTGTAATGACCCTTCAGTGAGAACAGAACCAGAGTGTAGAAAGGCCCCTGTGTTAACTGGTTGTGGCTGAGGCCTTAGGTAGCTGGGCTAGAAAACCATGGGTGTCTTTCTGTGAAGGTTTGATCCTTGCCAGCTAGGCAAGGCTGGTGTGTGGTGTCTCCATGGCTGTACTTCCAGGGTCTGATCACAACAGTGCCACAGGGAGCCAAGCCTAGACATATTCAGAGGCTAAGGCCAGGTCAATGTTTCAAACAGTGAGTCTATGCTGCTGCAGCTCAGTAATGGAGATGCTCTGTGCCAGGGTTTCTCAAACGTCCTTTCACTGCAACCTCCTTCTGCCAAAATAACTTAATACATAGCCCTGGAAAGAAGCACCAAGCCCCTCCACGCGGGGGTGGGTGTGTGTGTGTGTGTGTGTGCCAAAGACTGAGCCCCAGGGAGAGGAAAAACCAAAGCCTGAGGGATTCAGCCCTGGGTTGGGGGGCTTAGACTTTTGGCTCCAGCGCCAGGACCCAACAAGTCTAATACCAGCCCTGGTGACCCCTTTAAAACAGGGTCATGACCCACTTTGCAGTCCTGACCCACAGCTTGAGAACCACTGCTCCATGCTGAGGGGGGAGAGTTTTCCTGTTGGTGTAGTCAATCCACTTCCCCAGGAGGTGGCAGCTCTGCCATGGGGAGAAGCTATATCAGTGGGGGTGCAAGCTGTGGTGTTTACCACATTTAAGAAGTTTAATCAAACCCCATTTTTAAAACCACCTGTGGTCTGGGAATGGCAAAGGAGCTCGATGAAGCAGGGTCTGTCCTTCAAAGTCCTGGAGACCACGATTCCATATTCCTGTTGTAATGGGGGTACAGCTCAGGGGTAGAGTGTTTGATTGCAGATCAAGTGGTCCTTTGTTCAAACCCAAGTGCCCTCTTAAAGAAAAACATTTTCATTTCCATTCTCCATTATGTTCAGGAGCTCCACCATACGAGGATGCTTGAAATGAATGTGAACACTCAACATTTCGCTGTCCAAATGCATAAAAACCTAGCAAACCTGTCCATCAGCTGAAATCAGTTCCAATCCTCTAAGTGTCTAGTTTATGTTTTCATCAATTAAACAAAGGTATCATTCCCTGAAGCAGAGCACAAGTTTGAAATACAGGCAGCATAGAGCCAATATTCATAATGTCAACTACAAAAAAATGATACACATCTAGAGATAGCATCATTATAATCAGCCAATCAGAACCTCTCCATAGACCCCTTACACGACCACTTCTCTGTAATATTGGCTGCAAATATAGAACAGTGGTCGCAACGGTGATCTATACAGTTACAGATTATGTCAATAACGTCACAGGAGGTGACACGGCATCAGTGAGACTGATACTGGAATACTGCCTCCAGTTTTGGTGTCCTCGTTTGAAAAAGATGTTGTGAAATTGGAGCTGGGGCAGCAAAGAGCCGCCTAATGTTCTGAGGACTGGAAAAAATACCTTCTAGTGAGCTACTGAAAGAGCTCAACCTGCTTAGCTTATCAAAAGAAGATTGAAAGGTGACTTCATTGAAGTGTTGAAGGGCCTTAATGGAGAGAAAAGATTGGGTATTAAAGGGCTCTTGAATCGAGCAGAGAAAGGCCTAACAAGAGCCAATGGCTGGAAGGTGAAAAGAGACAAATTCATATTAAAACAAAGGCACAAAAATTCAACAGCGAGGATGATTCACCACAGGAACAAGCTACCAAGGAAAGTGGTGGATTCTCCATCTCCTGATGTCATTTCATGAAGACTAGATGCCTTTCTGGAATGTGTTTGCCCCAAAAGTAGCTATTGTGTCATACAGGAGGCCTGTGATATGCAGGGGGTCAGATTAGATGCTCTAATGGTCTCTTCTGGCCATAAAGTCAACTAATTTCTGAAAAACTGAGTGTAGCATTGGGAGCAGCGTCTGATGTTTCCCTGTCTAGCTAGCTTGATGCCTAGAATGAACGCTCCTGGAGTGGGGTGATCCACAGGGAGCAGCTCAAACCTGCAAAGTGCCTGGCTAGGGGCAGGACATTAACCCAGCAAGGGAGGGGTGTGGCAGTGACATCAGAAAGGCCTTTGGCAGGACCTCAGCCTATTGGTCCAAGGTGGTGGGGAGGTGGTGACCTCACAGAGAGATGCTGACATCAGCCAGGCAGGACAGGGGCGAGGGGCCAGGGAGACCTCAGAGACCCCTGTGGCTTTGCTGCAGCAAGTCTCCTTCTCCAGGTCTCTCTTTGAGGACTGAGGGAGTATTCGGGTTCATGGACGTGAGCGCCAGGAGGAACCTCTTTCGAGTTTTCTCCTTCCCTTTTAGTGATTTTACTAGAAAACAGCTTCCCCCACAGCTAAGAGCCTCCTGGAGCTTTGAAACCTGTTCAGTCTGATCCATGTGGTGACAGTTGAATTCTAGGCATGGAAAACACGAGCTTAAGGAGGCAGAATTTTATTCTGCACCTGGGTTTGTACTTTTTGTTTCACCTTTTGTCCTTTCTCCTATTCCCCTCTCAACACCGGGAGAGGGGTGTGTGTGTGTGTGTGTTGCGGGAGAGTGCTCAAAATGTGGGGCTGAACTAGTGCTCGGGCAGTGATCCCCACCAGTGACCTGGGCCATCCTTTGGGCTCTGATGAGAACCCTCAGCCTCCCGTCCTCAGTCTCTACCCTGATTGGCTGAGCAGGGAGTTATTGACAGGGAGGAGACTCAGGTCCTTGTTCTCTTTTAAGACCAAGTAAATAAGTCAGAACCAGTTCTATGTTTTATGAATTTTGCTGCTTCTGGGCCCAAGCCGCCTACTCCTTGGGCACACTTGTTCCCCATTCACAGTGCCACCCCCTCTCCATTCACAGCAAGCTGCAGCATGAGGTTTCAGCTACCATACTCCCACCGCCTCCCTTTCCTGTTGATAGCAGCCAAGGGAATGCTGGGAAATTTGGTTCTTTCCCTGCTCCAGGGCTGGCTCTAGGCAGGGAGCTAACCAAGGAACTACAGCTCTCAGGGCTCCCTGTTGGTTCTCAGCTCCCAGGCTGGATCCCTGCCGGCTGCCGCCCCTGCAAATGGGCTGCTCCAGACACCTGCTTACTTTACTGGTGCCTAGAGCCACCCTGACCCTGTGCCCCTGCCCGGAGCCTGCATCCAGCACCCAAACTCCATTCTAGAGCCTGCACCTGACTCCATCCCAGAGCGCAACCTCTCAACCATCCTACACCCCAATCCCCTGCCCCAATCCAGGGCCTGCACCCCAGACCTCCTTCCCCCACTCAAACTCCCTTGCAGAGCCTTAGGCAAGTGTGGGGAAGAGTTCGGGGGGGGGGAGCTCTGAGTGGTCTGGGCACCACCAAAACTTCTACAAACCTGCTGCCACTGATACTTGGGGCGGGGTGAGGAGGCGAGCGGCGAGTCGGTGGATGGAGGGGGGCGCCATTTTCAGTATTTTAATGTTTGGTACTGCAGTGATTGACTGCTGTGTGCAGTAATATAGTGACCCCTGGGGGGTCCATACTCGGGGGGGGGGGTGAGGAGGTCAGCCACGAGTCGGCGGATGGAGAGGGGCAAATCTCTCAGATTCAAAATCTGGGACAGTGTCTGTTGGTCCTTTTTGCTGCTTTTCTCTGGGCTGGGGGTTGTCCCAGTGCTGCACAGAGGGGTTCCCAAAGGAAGGTGCTTGCTCCTAACCCCCGCGGCCGTCAGTGTGTCGGCTCTTCTCTAGCCAGCCCACTTGCCAAGTCTGATTGGCCTTGGTCGGGCTCCCAGCCCCTCTCCACGGGTTGCAGCTGTCTGGAGGTGCTGCCTTCCTCAGTCCCACCTCATTCACTCCACAGGGCGACGGATTACCAAGTGGGGGGAAGATCTTATTCTACTTCTAGCAAAAAGACATTTTTCTATTACCTTAATTACACTACCTTAGGGGCCCCCTATAACATATTACCAAGGTTCAATACAAAGTCATAGACAAGTTATACAAAAATGCATAATGCAGAGATTTACCTACAACTGCATTGAGTGACTGCTGGGTGCAGTAATATGGTGACCCCTGGGTCTTTGAATGAGGCTTTATACTGGGGGGCAGGCGAGTCGGAGGCGAGCGGGTGGGCAAGTGGCAGGTGGGCACAGAGGGGAGCAGTGAGCCAGCAGGGGCTCTAGGGGCGGGCAGGGGGGTTTCTGGCCGGGGAGGGAGGAGGTGAAAGGAGGCGAGTGGTGGGTGGGGGACTGACTAGGAGGAACGCAGCAGGCCAGCGGGGAGCTAGGGGTTGAAGAGGGGTGTGATGATGGGGTCGAGCGGGGAGGGGGCAGGTCCTATTTTACTGCTGTGATCTGGTCACCCTATGGGGGCCATTTCTTCCCTCTCCCCCAACCTTCCTTTTTGGCCCACACCTGTTTTGGTGGGGCGGCGCTGGGGAAGGAGGGTTTGTTTCTTTGGGGCGGGCAGTGCTGGGAACGTTGTTTCAAGAGGGCTGGGCAGCGCTGGGGAGGTGTTTCAAGGGGGCTGGGTGGCACAGCGGGGGGAGGCACTTTTATATTCTTGCTTTGAGTGCAAAAATAGCTAGTTACGGCTCTGGGACCCCATATTGTGCTAGGTGCTGTACAATCCCTGGCCAACACTGGGACACCCAGGGGGTTCCCCATAATCTCCCTGAGCCTCTGCAGCCCAACTTCTTCTAACTCCATCTGGATCACACACACACACACCCCGGCAAAAAAACAAACCAAACTGGGTGGGGCAGCTCCTGGGGGCGGGGCTCTGGCACAGCCTGGGGGCGGGGCAGCTCCTGGGGGCGGGGCTCTGGCACAGAGCAGGGGCGGGGCTCTAGCACAGAGCAGGGGTGGAGCATCTCCTGGGGGCGGGGCTCTGGCACAGCCTAGGGGTGGGGCAGCTCCTGGGGGCGGGGCTCTGGCAGAGATGGGGCTAGTTCCCACCTCAGACAGTCCCTGGCCCGGTGAGTGCAGCAGCTGCAGCCTGGGTTGCGCTTGAAGGAGCCAGGAAGGGGCTGGAGCAGTGGGGGGCTGGTAGGAAGGAAGCAGGAAAAACAAGGAAAAGAGCCGTGGGGTAGCTCCTGGTGGCCGGGCTTTGTAAGGTGCAAGACACTGCTGGTGCTGCTGCCTCCAGTGTGCGCTGGGAGCCCAGGCTGAGCTCTGGGCTGCTGCTGCGGCGCCAGAGGGGGCTGCTCCAGGGACAGACTTTCACTGAAGCACTTTCTGTGCCCATCCGAGGTGGGGCAGCACTGGGTGGGCAGAAGAGAGACTCCACACACAGGTCCCAGAAGCTGAGGGTCTTGCAGCCCCTGGGGATCTGCTCTTGGGTGGGGTCTGGACAGCGATGGAGCCCCTGCCTCATGCTGCCTCAGGTGTAGTGTGAGAAACTGCTGTGTGTAGGAATTGGCTACTTATGGTGCACTGAGCATGCTCACATGAACTAAGCATGCTCAGTAAATCTGCTGAAGCCACTTCCCTTCACCCTGCCCTTTCTCAGGATCAGATTCTGCAGATTGCTATTTACAGGGTGTCATAAACATATAGCTACAGGTAGCATAAAATACCCTGTAAAGGGTTAAAAAGGTCAGATAACCTGGTTGGCACATGACCAAAAGGACCGATAAGGGAAGAAAATACTTTCAAATCTGTGGGGGAAGGTTTTTGTTTTCGTGTTCCTTTGTTCTCTCTGGGTCAGTGAGGAACCAGGGCATGGAAAATACATCTCCCTAAGCACGTGGCACAGAAAAACCTTAGAGTTCTGTCCATAGGCAGGTCCCTGCAGACTTTGCTGAGTCACAAGGCGTATCTGCCTTCTCTCAATGGGTCGATTGTGTAGCTGATGGTCCTTAATGGGCCATCAAGCAGGCTAGGCAGAACTGACACCAACTTGTCTGGCTGGGGTGTTCCCTGGAAGCAGAGCACAAGTTTGAAATACAGGCAGCATAGAGCCAATATTCATAACGTCAACTTCAAAAATGATACACATCTAGAGATAGCATCATTATAATCAGCCAATCAGAACCTCTCCATAGACCCCTTACACGACAACCTTTCTACAATATTGGCTGCAAATATAGAACAGTGGTCGCAACGGTGATCTATACAGTTACAGATTATGTCAATAACGTCACAGGAGGTGACACGGCATCAGTGAGACTGATACTGGAATAGCCTCCAGTTTTGGTGTCCTCATTTGAAAAAGATGTTGTGAAACTGGAGCTGGGGCAGTAAAGAGCCACCAAATGTCCTGAGGGCTGGAGAAAAATGCCTTCTAGTGAGCTATAGAAAGAGCTCAACCTGTCCAGCTTATCAAAAGAAGATTGAAAGGTGACTTAATTGAAGTGTTGAAGTGCCTTAATGGAGAGAAAAGATTGGATATTAAAGGGCTCTTTAATCTAGCAGAGAAAAGCATAACAAGACCCAATGTCTGGAAGGTGAAAAGAGACAAATTCATATTACAACTAAGGCACAAAGATTCAACAGCGAGGATGATTTACCCCAGGAACAAGCTACCAAGGAAAGTGATGGATTCTCCATCTCCTGATGTCATTTCATGAAGACTAGATGCCTTTCTGGAATGTGTTTGCCCCAAAAGTAGCTCTTGTGTCCTACAGGAGGCCTGTGATATGCAGGGGGTCAGATTAGATGCTCTAATGGTCTCTTCTGGCCATAAAGTCGACTCATTTCTGAAAAACTGAGTGTAGCAGTGGGAGCAGCATCTGATGTTTCCCTGTCTAGCCGGCTTGCTGCCTAGAACGAACGCTCCTTGAGTGGGGTGATCCACAGGGAGTAGCTCAAACCTCCAAAGTGCCTGGCCAGGGGCAGGACATTGGCACAGCAAGGGAGGGGTGCGGCAGTGACATCACAAAGGCCTTTTGCAGGACCTCAGACTATTGGTCGAAGGTGGTGGGGAGGTGGTGACCTCACAGAGAGATGCTGACATCAGCCAGGCAGGACAGGGGCCAGGGAAACCTCAGAGACCCCTGTGGCTTTGCTTCAGCAAGTCTCCTTCTCCAGGTCTCTCTTTGAGGACTGAGAGAGTATTCGGGTTCACGGACGTGAGCGCCAGGAGGAACCTCTTTCGAGTTTTCTCCTTCCCTTTTAGTGATTTTACTAGAAAACAGCTGTCCCTGTTTAGA